>NC_135953.1:44962359-45170257 GCF_053455715.1 Rhinoraja longicauda | reverse complement strand
CTCTCTCTCTCTCTCTCTCTCTCTCTCTCTCCCTCTCTCTCTATCCCTCTCTCTCTCTCCCATACTCCCAAAATCCTGCCACTCCCTCTCACCCATCCCAAAAGCTCGGGCCCCCTTTATCACCAATCCCCCGGCCTTCTCTTCTCACTTCCCAAGCCCTGTCTCCTCCTCCACTCTTCTACCATCTCCTCTACCCACTACCCTGCATGCCTCTCAGCATCCACTGCTCCGGCACCTCCTACCCCTACTCCGTCCCTCTCACCCCTATACCTCCAGTCCCGCCTCTAGTTATTTCTCCGGCCCTCCCTTTTCCACATTCTTCCGGCCCTCCCTGTCTCTACTTCTCTGGCACCCTCGGCTCCCCACTCCTTTGGCCCTCTGCTCGCAATCCTCCATCATTCACCCCACGGGTGGTTGCAGCGGTAGAGTTGCTGCCTTACAATGCTTGCAGCATTGCAGACCTGGGTTCGATCCCAACCACGGGTGCTGTCTGTACGGAGTTTGTACGTTCTCCCTGTGACCGCGTGGTTTCTCCGAGATCTTCGGTTTCCTCCACACTCCAAAGACGTACAGGTTTGTAGGTTAATTGGCTTGGTGTATGTGTAAATTATCCCTAGTGTGTGTGGGGATTACTGGTTGGTATGGATGGTGGGTCAAAGGGCCTGTTTTCGCACTGTATCTCTAAACTAAACCCCACCTCTCTGAGAGTCCCGTATTAGGCCCGCAAGGCCGCTCTAGGCCCGACACTCTAGGCCCGGACAGTGTAGGCTAATGGAGCTCGTAACGTTAATGAGTTTGGGGAGCAGGGCCGAGTGTGTTCGGGGAGTGGGGCTGAGTGTGTTCGGGGAGTGGAGCTGAGTGTGTTCGCCGAACGGTGGTTGCAACACGCCTCCCGGCCCGGTGACCGTCAATGATGGAGCGGGAGCATGAGGCTGCTGGCTGGGTGAGGTCACGCGGGGCACGGGTGGTGACATCACCTTGTCCCGTATTTAAGGCCCCTATATAGCATATGCTATGGGGCCCACACTTGCTTAATCTAGCCCTGCACTGATCTCTAAATGTGGCCATACCAGCATTGTGCACAGCTATAATATATCATCCTAAACCATATACTCAATACCCTGACCAATGAAGGCAAACATGCCGAACACCTTCCTCGCTACTTTCATGGAACTCTGTACCTGCAGCTCCAGGTCTCTGCTCTGCAGCGCTCCCCAGGTTCGATCAATTAAAGTGTAACTGCTGTCCAGGTTTGTCCGACCAAAATGCAACACCTTGCATTTATCTGAATTAAACTCCATCTGCCATTTTTCAGCCATTGGTCCAGTTGAACAAGAGCTCGTTGTAATCTACTTCAACTTACACGAGACCACCAATTTTAGTGTCATCTGCCACCTACACACACATCCAAATCGTTAATAATGAACAACTGTGGACCCAACGCCAATCCCTGAGGCCTGAAAAGGATTGAAAAAGAATACTCTACCACAAACCTCTCTCTCCTACCTTCAAACCAATTTTACATTTAATTTGTTAACTCCCCCTGAATCCCATGTAACATTATTCTTCACCCCCATGGTATTTTTCATCTTTGATCATGTGGGAAACTATCCAAAAAGAAGTAAAAGGGCAATTGGATGGCTGTTAACAGGAGAGATGTCCTGTGGGTCGGAGTCCGCCTTTACTATTCATGGAGGTGAATATCTGCCACAACAGTTTTGGCAACAGTTCATAGTGGAGAATAAGTCAGTGGCCAGTTAGGGCTGATATCTCCTTGGTTCAAAGCAGGATTGCTCTGAATAATCTTTTTTAATTGACCTTCCTCGGATCTCCTATTACTTCCAAACAGTTCAACGAAGTAAGGCAGACCCTGCGATCATCACAGCAGGGGAACAATGGCATCAAGCTCTACACATTTTTAATGAGTATCCTGCCTCAACTACACAGCAACAACGTTTGTATGATCAAACTTACTCCACAGAGCCGTCAGATTTTTAATTTCTAGAAACTGGCAGAAGGATTTTATATTCCACCACAATTGCTGGTTGGCAATTTAACCATGCACGTTACTCTGGTACAATAGTTGAATGGTATTTTATTGTCACATGTACTTAGGTACACTCACTTACATAGTTACAATTCATGCTGCCTCGGCAAGGCCAGCAGCATAATCAAGGATTGGTCTCACCCTAGTCACTCCCTCTTCTCCCCACTCCCATTATGCAAGAGGTACGGAAGTGTAAAAATGTGCACCTCCCAATTCAGGGACAGTTTCTTCCCAGCTGTTATCAGGCAAAACTAATCCATTCTATCAACAAATAGAGAGCGGTGAGCTAATATCGACCTCATTGGAGACCCTAGAACTATCTTTAATCGGACTTTACTGGAGTTTATCTGGATGTAAGACCCCAATCCACTTACTGACACAGTTGCTTTCCTGCATCCACCACTGACATCTTGAATCACATGTTCTCATCAAGTGTTCTTATGCATAGCTTCTCTCCAGGGTAATCTTCAGTAATAGGGATCTCCAAGAGACATTTCCTAGTCTGATTCCAGAATGCTGGGCGGGCGGGTGGACAAACGTCCTGTCATTTCTCGCTACGAGGAAATAATCTCTTCACCTTTGATAACCATTATACATCTCCCACCAAAAATAAAAAGGAAACTATGCATAAATATTATTATACTTTTAAAAAGATGAAGCTGTAATCTCTCATCTAAGAAGTGACCTGAATAAATCATTCCCATTTCATTTTTGAGTTTATGATGCCATCTGTTCCTGCTTGTTTAGTTTATTCATTACTTATTTTCAGGCATGTAGAAATTTCTCAATTTTTATAAGTATCTCATAGCATTATTCTGCAGATTGAGTGTAATTTCACGATCAGCTCCAGGAATTACAAAAGGTGAATTGAGGATTGGTTCTTTGTAAATGGAGTATTTCGATGAGACATGAGGTACAAGAAGACCTTAACCACCAGGTCAAACAGCTACATTCCGACAACTATCAGGTTCTTCAACTGATCTGCACAACCCCTACCTCAGCCATTATAGACCACCTTGGAATTGTTTTATAATTGTGTATTTTGCAGTCTTTTATTTTGTGCCAATATCTCTCTAAACCTTTCCCATCCATGAATCAATCCTGATATATTTCAAATATTGTTATAATACCTGCCTCAACTACTTTCTTTGGCAGGTTATTTCATATACCCATCACCCTCCATGTGAAAAAGTTGCCCCTCGGGTTTATATTAAAACTTTCCCCTCTGACCTTAAACCCATGGCCCCTGGTTCTTGATTTCCCAACTCTGGGTAAAACTGGATAAGTGCATTTACCCTGCCTATTCTCCTCATGATCTGATACACAATAAGATCACCCCTCATTCTCCTGTGCTCCAAGGAATAACGTCCTAGCCCGCTTAACCTCTTGTTATAGCTCATGCCCTCAATTCCTGGCAATATTCATTTAAGAAGTGTGGGTTTCATGTGTTGAACAAGTATTTAATTAATTGCCCATCTCCAGTTGGCCTTGGGCTATGTCCACAACTCTCTGCAATTTCTTGCGGTCTTGGATGGAGCTGTTCCCAAACCGTGCTGTGATGCATCCTGATAAAAACGCTTTCTATGGTGCATCTGTAGAAGTCGGTGAGGGTTGTTGGGGACTTGCCAAATTTCCATAGCCTTCTAGGGACGTTGAGACATTGGTGTGCTTTCTTGGCCATTACTTCAGTGTGGCTGGTCCAGGACAAATTGTTGACGTCTTCCAAGGTGGAGTATGTTGGCAACTCTGGGGGAGGAGGAGGGAGCAGCGGTGGAATGGGGAGCGGACAAAACGATGGCCGGCAGGAAGTAGCGGTAGCTGGGTGAGAGACCAAACACATTCTGTCGGTGGTGGCGGACTGAAGAAAGAGCTGCTCCCAAGGGCTACAGCGTGCGCCGCGACAATAGCCGCGTTTTCCCGGGCCATGCAGTGGGTGAAGAAGGGCTTGCTGGTGCATCTTGTGAGCCAGAGGGTGGTGTCAGAAGCTGGGGCTGCAAGTGGTTGGAGAGACGGTGAAAGCATGGGAGTGGCACAGGCAGGTCTGTCCGCTCTCACCGAAATCCGTTATAAAGCCATCCATTCCAAACAAGGGTTTACTCAACTATCAGAACAAACCCAGTTATTCATTGTGTGCGTCTAAACCATTTACCTTGTTGTGAAAGTTTTCTGTGTTCAGGTTAAAAAATAATAATTTTATACCTGTACACCTAATTTTCCTCTAGTTTCAACTTATTTGCTGCTGCATCATGATAGTTATGCGTTCTGTCCCTTAATGTTAAACTTTGCTTATCTTTATTCATTCTTACTGCACTGCGATATTTTCTTGTCATATCATCTGAAAAATCTAAATTTTGCCTCACCTCATCCATTGTAATTGGCAATTGAAAGTATAAATATTGGTAGAAGGGGATTTAATAGGAATTTTGCTTTTGTTCAGTCTCGTGCTCTACTTCCAAAGTATTCATTTATCTCTTAACAGAGTTCATTGAGCAGCCTAAAGGCCTCATGATTACTTCTTCCTGTTGCAAAAGGATAATGAGTTTCAAGGGGAATACTTTAACTTTTCCACTTGTCCATCTTTGATGTTTAGCCTAGTTTCTGCAAATAGACAGTGCAGGCGGCCTGGGAGTTTGGAGAAAACCTCTATGGCCAGAACATCTCAGGAGTAATTGAAAGCTCTGGCCAACATTCCATTGATCTCTTGCATAGAAGAATTGAATCATAGATCTTATTGGTGTTTGGCTTGGACTATTGCTTAAAAACAATTGTAGGTGAAAGTCGAAGCGTTTCAATTTAAATTGCATATCCATTTGATGCAATTGATTAGATATAACACTGGCAACAATTCGGAAATCATCCATTGATTGTGAAGTGTTTTGGGATCTCCCAGAAACATGTGAAGATGCAACATAATTGTAATTTTTTTTAAAAACTTGGCCCACTTTGAGGATTTCAGTCATATATTGGGGTTCTTCAAATAAGGTTGAGTCTCACTTAAAACTCACTGCGACCAAGGGCTTCAAATGACCACATCTGTTTATACTGGAAAGCAGATCAGTGCTGAAATTGCAAGCATATCACAATATAGAACCATGGACATATTCTCAGAATAATGGCAATTCCCCAATCTTTTGACAGCAGTTCCATTTTAAATATATAACACAAACAGAAATAGAAAATGTACAGAAATATAGTGGTGAAGTAACTCAGTGGGTCAGGTAGCATTACATGAATAGGTGACGTTCTCAAAACGTCACCTATCCATGTTCTCCAGAGATGCTGCCTGACCAACTGACTTACTCCAGCACTTGGTGTCTTTTTTTAAAAAAACAGCATCCATCAGCAATCTTTTGTATCTATAGATCATGTACACCTTGGTTCATTACTATTATTAAGCAACAAATTTAATTTAATTTTAACACATAAAATGGTGATATTAAGAACCCTTAAAGTGCTATATACCATGCAGCAGTGCTCAATCAGCAGTTAATTAATCATTAACCCTGACGATTGTCTATCTTGTCCATTGCTACTCCCTCTCGGACTTAGTGGAAAACTATAAACTTGCTTGTCACTGGCACCTGTACAGGCAAACTCCTTTGAGGACCGATTGCAGATTACCTCTGGGAAAATACTCTGGGATCATTTTGTTTTGCGCAGTTGACTTCACTGATTCCATTTTATCTCCGTCATGACTTTCCTGGTTTTGTGATGTGGTCTATCACAATTTATCTTTCAAACAACCTTTCGGATCACTGAATACTCTTGAAAGCAGTCATCAAACATTACCTATTGCCAAAGGCATATTAATAGAGTAAATAAGGAGAAGCTGTTTCCTACAGCATAAGGCTCATTAAGCACAAGACACAGGTGCACTGTCATTGGCAAAATCTAAAGGGATATGAAGGGTTGCAACTTGTTGTTATGATCTAGAAAATAATTGAATATTTCCGAGGATATTTTCTAAACTCGATTTCCAGGCTGTCAAGTCAATAAGAACTTTCTAAAATAATTGAATATATGTTTAGAAAATAACTGCTCGGATGACTATGGACAAAGAGCTAGGGCTAATACAATAACTCTTCATAAAGGTTTAAATTACATTGTTTACTTCCGTTCTGCGTTAGAAAATCTTAAATACTAATTGCGGGGTTTGAAGGGATTCTGGAAATTTATCATGAATAATTAATCCAATCTTCCTTGAAGAGCTCAACTCCAGTGAGGAGAATCCTCAAAGATCATAACATTGCATTTTTATTCGCAGTCTTTCCGATTTTTGAAAGAAGTATACATATGGGCTGACACATCGTCTCAACCTGGATAGTTAGCCTGGTTTCCCCAGAATGAAGGGTTGGTGGATTGCTGGTAAACTGGAGTAATAATATTGTCATGAATTGCCTTACCCAATTTATTCTCACATTAGAATAATCATTGAAGTTTAGCCATTTTAGTGAACAACATGCACATGGAACAATAACACAGAAGCCCGTGGAAGGTTTAAGAGGATAGAATCAGACAGGACCTTTGAAGAATCTAAAGAAAGGAAGAAAGAACTTGTGGGTGATTAGGCAGGCCAAATGAGGACACAAAATGGCTTTGGCAAGTGTGATTAAGAAAAATCCCAATGCTTTTTAGGTCTACATTAGAAAGAAGAGAGTAACTAGTGAGAAGGTAAGACTGCTCATGGATAAAAGAGGAAGTTTGAGCTTGAAGTCTGGGGATGTAAGTGAGGTAGTAATCAAATACTTTGCATCTGTTTTTACCAAGGAGAAGGACATGAAGGACAGTGAGATCAGTGTGGAGAATACTAATATGCACGGCAGTTTGTGATTAAGAAGGAGGAGGTGTTGAAGATTTTGAAGAGCATTAAGGTGGATAAATACTTAGGACCTGACGAGATCCAGTTATTGAGAAAGGTAAAACATGAGATTGCAGGAGTCTTGATGAAGATCTTGTGTTTTCTCTAGCCACAGGCGAGGTGCCAAAGTACTGGGGAGTAGCTAATATTGTTCTTTTATTTAAGGGAAGTAGAGACAATCTAGGAAAGTAACGGCTGGTGAGCCTCACTTCAATGGTAGGGAACCCATTGGAGAAGATTCTTTGGGATAGGATTTACTCCCATTTGAAAGAGAATGGGTGAATTACAGCAGGGAAGAAACTGTTCCTGAATCTGGAGCTGTGTGTCTTCAGACTTCTGTACCTCTTGCCTGATGGGAATGGGGAGAAGAGGGAGTGACCTTGTGAGACTGGTCCTTGATTATGCTTGTGGCCTTGCCAAGGCAACGTGTAGTGCAGATGGAGTCCATGGAAGGGAGATTGGTTTGCGTGATGATCTAGGCTATGTCCACAACTCTCTTCAATTTATTGCGATCTTGAATGAAGCTGTTCCTAAACCATGCTGAGATGCATCCTGATAAAATACTTTAGACGGCGCATCTGTAGAGGTTGGTGACGGTTGTTGAGGACATGCTGAACTTGGCCATTGCTTTGTTATGGCTGGTACAGGACAAAGTGCTGGTGATATTTATTCCTAAGAACTTGACGCTTTTGATTATCTTTACTTCGGGCCCATTAATGTAGACCAGTGTGTCTGTACTGTTTCACTTCCTGAAGTCAATCACAATTTCCTTGGTCTTGCTGACATTGAGGAGAGGTTGTTGTCTTGGCACCAGGGTACGATGTTCTCATTCTCCTTCCTGTACTCCGTCTCATTACTATTTCATGTTCGGGTTACTACAGTGGTGTCATCCACAAACTTGTGAATTGGGTTGGTTTGGTATTTGGCTGCACAGTCATGAGTATAAAAGGAGTATTGTCGGGGCTGAGAATCCATCATTAAGGGGCACCAGTGTTGACGATTATTGTAGAGGATGATTTGTCACCGATCCTCACTGATTTGTCTGTTGGTCAGGAGGTCGAGGATCCAGATGCAGAGGGGAGAGCTGACTCCAAGTTCTATGGGTTGGAGGTGAGCTGGTTTGGGATAATGGCTGTTGAGTGGTCCTGCAATTTGGCCTGACAACAAATGCAATTCAGATTATTGATACATTCAATGCAATTCAGATAATTCAAACATTTGTACTTTAAACTCATGTGCTGCTTTCAGTGCATAGTTTCTTCATTAATTTTAACATTAATAGAAGAATTATATCTTTTATTTAATTTAAACCAATGCTGATGTAGAAAACATATACATATTGTGCTATTACTGAGTATCATGTCGATTTATTTGAAATTAATCCCTTGTGTTTCTATCTAATTAAAATGTGTCTTAGAAACATTTTTTTTTCCTCCACCTTGATCCTAAATGCTGTCTCATGGGAGTTTTCTCAGCTTTTATCTATGCATGTTTCATGCAATGTTATTGAAAGGAATTATTACCTTGACAAATATCGCTGCTCAGTATCCGATGAAAACATGTTCAGAGCGCCTTGAATAATCTATGTCAATGGTTCTCAAAAGAAGTTGAAGGGAACGCAATTGTACATAAAAATCATATTTTAGTATAATTTCAAAAATTCGCATTGATATCCTACCAACAAGTAGAGAGCAGTCCAGAGCTGCTACCTCCTCTTTGGAGACCCTCGGACTATCTTGGATCGTACTTTACAGGACTTTATCTTGCACTGAACGTTATTCACGTTATATCCCTTTATCATGTATCTGTACCCTGTGAATGGCTCAATTGTTTAGATTAGTTTAGTTTAGTTTAGAGATACAGTGTGGAAACAGGCCCTTCAGCCCACCGGGTCCGTGCTGACCAGCGATCCCCGCATATTAACACTATCCTATACGCACCAGAGACAATTTTTACATTTACCCAGCCAATTAACCTACATACCTGTACGTCTTTGGAGTATGGGAGGAAACCGAAGATCACAGAGAAAACCTACGCAGGTCATGTGGAGAACGTACAAACTCCATCCAGACAGCACTCGTAGTCGGGATCGAACCCAGGTCTCTGATGCTGCATACGCTGTAAGGTATACGCTGTAAGGCATACGCTGTAACTCTACCTCTGCGCCACCATGCCGCTATATTGGTCATGTATTGTCTTTCCGCTGACTGGTCAGCATGCAACAAAAGCTTTTCACTGTACCTCGGTACACGTGACAATAAACTAAACCGATAAACTGATAAAACTGATAAAGCTTGACTGGTTAGCATGCAATAAATGCCTTTCACTGTACCTTGGTATACGTGACAATAAACTAAACTAAACTAAACTAAACTAATAGAAGTTTGCGAGAGGGTATTTTGACATGAAGTCAGTAATGAGCAGAAATATCAGCCTAATGTAAAATTTCATCAAGGAAGATGTCTTGATAGCAGTCAGTATTACGGTTGAAGAGGTACTGAAGGTACTATCTGTATGAAGGTAGACAAATCTCCAGTTCCTGATCATATATATCCGAGGAAATTGTGGGATACTAGAGAGGAAATTGTGGGAGCCCTGGTTGAAATTTACGAGTCGTCTTTAAATACAGGAGCGGTGCCGGAGACTGGAGGGTGGCAAATGTAGTGCCTTTATTCAAGAAGGGCTGCAGGGAAATTGCTGGGAACTATAGGCCAGTGGGCTTAACATCTGAGTTGGAAATTTACTAGAGGGACTGATTAGGGATAGTCAGCGTGGTTTTGTACGTGGGAGATCATGTTTTACAAATCTGATTGTTTTTTGAAGACTTGACCAAATGATGAGGGCAGAGCTGTAGATGTTGTATACATGGACTTCATTAAAGCATTCAACAAGGTTCTTCATGATAGGCTGCTCTGGAAAGTTAGATTGAATGGGATCCGAGGAGAGATAGCTGAATGGATAGAAAATTGGCTTCATGGAAGGAAGCAGAGGGTGATGGTGAAAGGTTGCTTCTCGAGTTGGAGGTCTGTGACTGGTGGTGTGCCTCAGGGTTCGGTGCTGGGCCCGTTACTGTTTGACATCTATATCAATAATTTGGATAAGAACATACACGGCAAGATTAGCAAATTTGCAGGTGATACAAAAGTGGGTGGTTTTGCAGGTAGTGAAGATGGTTGTGCAAGTGAACCTCTGCCTCACCTGAAAAGACTATTGGGGTCCTTGGACAGAGTCGAGGGTGGGGGTAAAGGGACAGGTCCATCCAAGCACCCCAAAGGTCTTTTCAGGGGAGGCAGAGGTTCACTTGCACCTCCGCTAAACTCATCTACTGTCTCCGCTGTTCCAGGTGTCAACTCTTGTATATCGGCGAGACCAAGCGCAGGCTCGCCGATCGTTTCGCTGAACACCTCCGCTCAGTCCGCATACACATACCTGATCTCCCAATGGCTCAGTACTTCAACTCCCCCTCCCATTCCCAATCTGACATTTCTGTCCTGGGTCTCCTCCATTGTCAGAGTGAGGCCCAGTGCAAATATGAGGAACAGCCCCTATATTTCGTTTGGGTAGCTTGCACCCCAGTGGTATGAACATTGACTTCTCTAACTTCAAGTAGCCCTTGTTTTCCTTCTCTCTCCATCCTCTCCCCCTTCCCAGTTCTCCCACCAGTCTTAATGTCTCCGACTACATTTTATCTCTGTACCACCCACTCCCCAGACATCAGTCTGAGGAAGGGTCTCGATCCGAAACGTCACCCAATCCTTCTCTCCAGAAATGTTGCCTATCCCCCTGAGATATTCCAGCATTTTGTGACTACCTTCGATTTAAACCAGCATCTGCAGTTCTTTCCTACACATTAACTAGGTCAGGTTTGGGGTAGGAGTCTGCATAGTTATATAAACGAGGAGCTGCCACTAAAATGTATTGACCCGTGCACTCCAAACTGAGGCAGGGTCTATGTAATGGCAAGGTCATTCATTCCATTTCTCTCGACATGGTCTGTTGAATGTTTCCTGTAATTTGTTTTATTTTTGATTTCCAGCATCTGCAGTATTTTGTTCTTGCTTAACTTACAAATATGCCTAGCTGCACATTTTATGGAAGAACTTATCTGTCCTAATTCTATGTAACATTTATCACAGACCATCTAGTCACAAGCTTTTGCCTGTTACACTCCTTGCCAGCTCCATGTCGGCAATTCATCATGTTGGAACGTTTTTAGCAAAGGGCTAACATATTTTGAAGGAGACACGATCACCTCTGGGAATTAAGCTTTTTGTTCCAAAAACGGCATTTTATCTGCTACTATTGTCTTAAACATTGTCGTGTTCCAGAAAAATAACACAGCAACATACGTTCTACTTTTTATTTATCGGATTCAATGTCTCAGGAGATCACTGAGATGTGAAGCAGCTCTTGTACTGGCAAAGGAAAGATGCATTGTCCTGCCCCTGTAAAGTCCCTCCTCATAAATAGATGTGGTTTAAACTCGAAGGCAACACATCCTTACAATTGGTCTCTTTGGTCTTCAAGATCAAACAATTCCAAGGTGTGTAGGACTCTGTTCTTGGAATACCATACACAAATCCTTAATTTCCAAGTACACATTAAAGAAGAGGATTGCCTACGTGGTGGTGATGTGGGCTGTCAGTGAAATGGGAGGTAGTGTCTGCAAACATTAGGGCTAGTCAATGATGATTCAGGTCAACAACACTTCCAGATCTAAATCCATTCCCCCTCCAAACATGTTCTTCCTCGCTCTAAAGCCTATCCTGCTGAAGGCAACTAACATGTTACATGTGGCCAAAAGCACAAAATATGGATGTAAAAAACATAAAATGCTGGAGCAACTCGGCTGGTCAGGCAACATATCTGGAGAGCGCGGATAGGTGATGTATTGTGTCAGAACCCTTTTTCAGACTGATTGTAGGGGGGTGGGGGAAGAAAGTTGGAAGAGAGGAGGGGCAGGACAAAGCCAGTCAGATAATAGGTTGATACAGGTGAGGGTGGTTTTGATAGGTGGATGTTGACAAAGGTCAGAGATCACAAGACAGAGGTTGTAAGACAACCGGGTTGAACACTTGCAAATTGTGAAGCTAGAGGAAGGAATCTAGGTGGAGGGGGAAGGGGAAGTATATTGGTGCGGGTCTAGGTGAGGGGGAAGAAAGAGGGGTCGGGGAAGAACGGGGATGTGGGGAGGGGTGGTTGTACGGTTGTATTTGGCCAGGCTCATTTCCTAACACAAGGTCCTGTATGTTCCCTTCTCTGGTTGAACTATCCACACATACAGATTCAAGAAACCTCTTGAAGTGAAGAATTGTGAAGAAAATCTGCAAATACTCAGGTCACTATTTAAAATTCATTTTGGGGTGAAAGATTAGCACCACTTTCAAATGAAAAATACAATCCTTGGCCAAGACCTACCAACCTCTGTTGCTCTCTCTGAGTCATTGATAATGAATATGAATTTCACATAAAATTGTAAGGTCCTGATCTGGCTTCATTTAAAATAAAATTTGAAAGTGCTGGAAGTATTCCATAGGTCTGGCAGCATCCACAAGAGAAACACAGTTAAAACTACAGATCAATGAACCATCCTCTGAATTGATGGTTTCTCCAATGTAGATGAGGCCTCATGCTGAGATTTGAATACACAAAATAAAGTCCAAGTGTATAGCTGGATGAAAATAAAATATCTACTTATTGAATTAAATACATAGTCCTTAAAAATATCAATAAGCAAGTCACAACTCCACAGGAACACATGAGAAATGAGACTAATTTGCTTTGCAACAATCATGCAATTTCCACAACCATAGCGTTTCAATTTTTTTTTCTCCATTATTTTGTATCTATCCCCTTGGTCTCCTTTCTCATGATTCCACCTTTTCAATTTTCTGGCACGCTTGTTTATTCTGTTCTTTTTCTATTGATGAGATGCTGAGGTAAAAGACCGACAGGATGTAATACATGCAATCAGAATTTTTCAGTGGAACTCCTTATCGTAGTTCCCAGAATTAGTGGAGTGAGTAAAAGTAGCCTCCCTGATAATGGAATTGGAAGTAAACGCATGAGCTGAAAGAGAAGACGGTGACCTTCATACAAAAGGGAGGCACAGTGATGCAGCTGGGAGAGCTGCTGCCTCATAGCCCCAGAAATCCGGGTTCGAAGTTGACCTCATTTGTTATCTGTGTGGAGTTTGCACATTCTCCCTGTGACCACATGGGTTTCCTCTGGGTGCTCCGGTTTCCTCCCACACCCCAAGAACATGTGGGTTTGTAGATTAATTGGCCTCTGTAAATTGCCCCTAGTGTGCAGGAAGTGGCTTGACCTGCTAAATTCTTCCAGCAGTTTGTTTGTTCTTTGCACGTGTAATTAGACTCTTGATACATGGATATTGGCCTGGGAGAGGGCACTGATGTTGGTTCACTTGGTCTTCTAGTGTATTTGAAGTTTCTAGCGAATACAGGGTGAGCCATATCTATACAGTATGTTTAGGTACCTGCTGTAGGAAGCCCATGTCCCTCATGTGAACAGGAGAGTGGAGCTCAGCTTTTCTTTACTCCTTTAGAAGTTGCTGTCTGACACATTTGTACATCAGCTCCATGTTACTCTGTCCAAACATGCATTATTCTGAGGCTGATCACAATTGATATGTATTAACCCGGCTCTAAATCACATTTATGATGAATTGCAGAGCAATAGCCCCATCCCTTGATAGCTTGCAAACATCTTTAATTAAGAGGTTGCGTTCCGAATGATTGACACACGATGATTGTCACAATGACACTGATACTGTGAAACATAAGATGCTCGGGAAATTAGATGCAGCAATGAATACAGGCCTGATTTGTGGAGAGTCAAGAGGCAGAAGTGTTTTATTGTGATATGTCCCGAAATGGAACAAATAAATTCTTACTTACAGCAACACAACAGATATGAAAACATGGTATAGGAAGGAACTGCAAATGCTGGTTTAAACCGAAGATAGGCACAAAAATCTGGAGTAACTCAGCTGGACAGGCAGCATCTTTGGAGAAAAGGAATGGGTGATGTTTCGGGTGGAAGAAGGGTCTCGACCCAAAACGTCACCTGTTCCTTCTCTCCAGAGATGCTGCCTGTCCCGCCGAGTTACTCCAGCTTTTTGTGTCTATCTTCAATGTAAACATGGTACTCTGTAAAACCCATAATAAACAGCAAAAATATAGTTCAGTATATATATTAAAAAACAAACAAATAAATAAACAAATAAACAAACAATAATAGTCACAGAATCCATTTTTTGCTCATTAATTTTGTATAAATCAGTGCCATCAAAAACATTAAAGCATAAGAAATCGGAAGAGGAATTGATTTTCCTTTTGTAGAGTGTCCTATCCCATTCTGTTTTACTAAATGCCCATTACTCTATCCACAATAAAGAGCTTTAGTAATATCCTCAGAGGTGATATTAGGTTAACTATCTTATGGCTTCTTATTGTCTCCCATCCTCCTTTTTTCAATGGCATGGTTAAAGAAGAAAAAAAGAGGATAAAAGGTAGATAAAAGGTAAGCAGAGGGAAGGGTGAAAGAGGAGACAACAGCTAGAAGATGATAAGGAGGAACAGTTTACATTTTTTTGCCTTTTCTTTTCCTTTTTCTCTCTATTTTTTCTTCTACCTTCCTACATCCATTATAAACCTGCTAATAAGTTCATGTTCCTAAGTTATAGGAGCAGAATAAGGCCATTCAGCACTTCAGGTGTACTCTGCCATTCAATCATGCCTGATCTATCTTTCCCTCTCAAACCCATATCTCCTGCCTTTTCCCCATCACCCTTGACACCCTTACTGATCAAGATTCTGTCTATCTACGCCTTAAAAATATCCATCGTCTTGTAGCAATGAATTCCACAGAATTCCACAACCATATGTAGCAATGAATTCCACAGATTTACCACCTTCTGACTAAAGAAACTTCTGAAAGCAGAAAACCTCTGGTTTCAGAAGGGTAAATTCTCAGAAAGTGCCAATTCCCGAAGAAGGAGTTTCTTGACGGGTTCTGAAATCCTGCATCAATCAACTAACCACAGTCTTGCCAATGTCTCACTTCAACATTTACTGTCTCCATCTGTCCCAAGGAAACATCTATCATTCCAGTCCCCAAATCCTTCCACCCACGACATAATTTCCACAACGTGCAATGATGTAGTATGTGAAAAGATCTATTCAAAGAAAGATAAATAATTTTAATATGGTACCACGTCGACGCAGCTCAAATAAATAAATGATTTTAGATGGAATATGTACTTTACCTACATCCTCTGACTACAAGAACGAATTCCAACCAGCAAGGGCTGGTGGTTTGGAGGTGGATGATTTAATGTTAAGCAGAATACACTGCTTGGAGCTTCGTTGAAGGTCTAATCCATATCCGATAGAGTAAATATGGTGGACAAGCCTTACAAAGATTAAAATATTGTAAAATGTTCAGGAGAGGTGAATTAACTTACCAACGTGGAAACTAATCCTATCTCTGCAAAAGACGTCACGAAGAAACATAGAAACATAGAAAATAGGTTCAGGAGTAGGCCATTCGGCCCTTTGAGCCAGCACCGCCATTCAACATGATCACGGCTGATCCTCCAAAACCAGTACCCTGTTCTTTCCCCAGAGTTGGTATTTCGTGAAAGGTTGAATGCATTCCAAAGGTTGGTGCTGCATTCCAAAAGTCAGTGCAAGAATGCTGTTTGGAGATGAGTGCATTGCACTATTTATTTCTCTTCCCTATTTGCCCTGATGGTTTTAAGAATGACACACTTAATTAGGTACTGGAATCAGGTGAATAGGTCGCAATTTGATTGATATTCATGTGAAAGTTGTGTTTTTGGTAAGTTAGTTTGTAAGTGGAGTGAGCAAATGTAGCATCCTAGATAGAGGAATTGGAAGTAAATGCATGAGCTGAAAGAGAAGATAGTTCCAATTTAACAAATCTGTTGAATTCATATATTTTTATTATTGCAGATGAGAATGACAGGGCATAGGGTCTGCATTAAGAAAGCAGCTAATGGTCATATTTAATTTAAAAAATGACCAATGACTCCCTGACAATGTTTTGCTACCCAGTCAAAGTTTGTGTTAGATTCTGTTTGTGCAAGATTTGGGTGATTATACACTGGTTAATATAGATTAAAGCTTAAACTGTGTGAACTTGGATTTTTGTGCCATCTCTGCACTGCTATTATCCATCATATTTCATTAATTTTAAAGTAGATAATAAAAAAAATTTTAAATCCTAAATTTAGGAAGTAAATACAATGACAATACACAATAGACAATAGGTGCAGGAGTAGGCCATTCAGCCCTTCGAGCCAGCACCGCCATTCAATGCGATCATGGCTGATCACTCTCAATCAGTACCCCGTTCCTGCCTTCTCCCCATACCCCCTCACTCCGCTATCCTTAAGAGCTCTATCCAGCTCTCTCTTGAAAGCATCCAACGAACTGGCCTCCACTGCCTTCTGAGGCAGAGAATTCCACACCTTCACCACTCTCTGACTGAAAAAGTTCTTCCTCATCTCCGTTCTAAATGGCCTACCCCTTATTCTTAAACTGTGGCCCCTTGTTCTGGACTCCCCCAACATTGGGAACATGTTTCCTGCCTCTAATGTGTCCAATCCCCTAATTATCTTATATGTTTCAATAAGATCCCCCCTCATCCTTCTAAATTCCAGTGTATACAAGCCTAATTGCTCCAGCCTTTCAACATACGACAGTCCCGCCATTCCGGGAATCAACCTAGTGAACCTACGCTAATTTAAATGCACTTTACCATGGCTGATCACTCTCAATCAGTACCCCGTACTGCCTCAGAAGGCAGTGGAGGCCAGTTCGTTGGATGCTTTCAAGATAGAAAGCAATATTTTTCCCAGGCAGGTGCTTGCTCAAAGATGGTACAGGTTTCATCCAGAAACACTGGCATGTCGTAATTATTCCCAGCATTTTGAGTCTCCCACACAAATTGCAGAGGTCCTGAACTTGCTGGCTGCTCCTTGCTGCCCATTCTCTGTGGTTTGAGGTTAGTCTTGCTATATGCCCATTGGTGGATGCACAGACTCTGCAGTTCCCCTGCACATACACTGAGGAATCTGTCTGCTGAATCTGCACCATCTTTAACAGTGTGCCAATTATTTCATGGAAAAGATTGACCACGTTACAAAGGTTAATTTAATACACATGCATTTGATTTCATTGGGTTTGATAGCATGGTGTCAATTGCTTGAAAATCTTTTAAATTAACTTTTACTTTTCTTTTAATTTTGAATACTTTTGCAAAAATTATTAATAGTTTTGAAGGAATGTTCTGAGCCATTTAAAAGTTCAAATGCCATCAAAATCAAAGAGCATAACTTTCTCAGCTGTTTCAGCAGTTTCCTTACCATGCCGTAGTCTGTCCTTCCACTTGAGGTGTTAGGCTGTGCAAGGGTCTGATATTTTAGATCAAGATAACATTTGATAGCAAGTTATTCATTTTCCAAGTTCTCACCATGACTAGCAAAGCCACTATTTAAAGCCACTATTTAACGGCCATTCCTAAGTCCCCATGGGTAAGAGGTGGAGAGTTACTTTTTTTGAAATGCTGCAGTCTTTTTGGTGAAGATAATCCCACTTTGGCATTGGGAAGGATTAAAACCCAGGGACATGAAATAAATGATAATATATTTCTGAATCAAAATGGTGTGGAGGACAATCTGCAGATATTTGCATGCACCTGCTACCCTTGACCTTCCTGATGGCGGAGGTCAGGGGCTTTGGAAGAGCTGAAGGAGTGCTGTGGGCAACTGCAATGTATGTTGTTCATGGGACACAATGCAGGCAAAGTACTGTATACAGATGACAATAGGAATTCATGTTTGGAGTAGTGGATGGAATCCCAGTCAAGCAGATTATTTTGTCCTGTATGATGTCGAGCTTCATGAGTAATATTGCAGTTGCACACATCCAGACTGATAGAAAGTGTTCCATCAGTCTCCTGACTTGTACCTTGTAGATGGTGGAATCACTTGATGCAGGATACCTGTCTTCTGACCTACTCTTTACTGGTCCGCAACAGAAATGCTGCAGCTCTAAGTCTCTAGCCACGGATAACCTCTGGATGTTGAGAGTGGAGGTGATGGTAATGCCATTGAATATCAAGGGGAGATGGCCAGATTTTTCTTCATTGAATATTGTCATTCACTAACAAAAATATTTCTTGATACTTACACCATGAAAACAATTGAATGTCTTACCTTGCAAAGCCATCATGATTAATCTAATTTAATTTTCTTCTTGATAACTTAAATGTAGTGAACATTAATGCGACTATAAAATGCATGATTAGCTTTAAAAACAAAGAATGTGAATCAGGATAATTAATCCTACGTAGAAACTAATATTTCCTGATTATCAACATGCAGAGCATTTTGCTCAACAAACTGCAGATAACGTACCATGAAGGATAAAGTTCACTGAATGATAAAGAAACAGATGTCCCTATTTCATTGAGATGAGTGGGACAGAATAGCTTTTCCAAGTATACTTTATTTAGTTTGGTTCACTCCAGTGATCATCAGAAAATGTTGATTACTGATGTTCATATGCATCATGATCTCAGTTTAGTTTTAAAGTACAAAATTGTACTTGTGCCTAAGAAGTGTTTGAGCCCAATACTGATCTATACTGTGTAACTATTTAACTGCATATTCACCCATTTCTGTGTTTATATATATGTGGCTTGTTTATTAATAGTAATATGTGGCTTGTTTATTAATAGTAATATCAGTCTATTAATAAACTAAATTAGTGAATATGTCAAATATGTCAAATTGCTAATTATTTTAATATCATAAATGAAAGAACCCATGAAGAAGTTCTGTATATGTTTATCGATCTCAAAGATCACACATCCATCTTCGGAAAATGAAACAAAAGGGTGATGTTGGATGTGAGAATGCTTTTAATAACCTATTGATTATTTATGGGGGGTTTTTCCCCAATTTTAACTATGTCATTATAGGACAACAGTGCCCTAAGCACTAAACACTATTGCTCCATTTGCTATCATTCATAATGGCATAATAATTATTGACAATTCGTTCTACAACATGCCACTGGCACAATGTATATTTCTGGCAGTATTTCTCAGCCAGAAAGTGCACATGGATGTGAACGGTACCCTTGTGACAGTCAACTGTTATCAACATCATTATAGCCACTGCCTCAAATGTTGACAATGAATATATCTTGGTGGATAGATTAGAGGTTGCATCTGGTCAGGCAACAGACATGAGTGCACTCCAAGTTAGGACAGTGTAAGAAGTATTGATTTCCATCCTGGTGATAGTAAAGTGGTTAAATTATTGGGCCAATCTAAAGACTTGGCTTGGCCATACGCCTGAGATACAACTTCACACCAAACCACAACAATTATGGAGCTCAAATTCAGTTCATTGAATAATCTGGTGTATAGGGTATGTTGTAAAAAAGAACCAATATGCTTGAGCATAGGCAGTCTTCTAACGTTGCATGATTATGACCTCTAATGTGGTTAGAAACATAGAAGCATAGAAAAATAGGTGCAGGAGTAGGCCATTCGGCCCTTCGAGCCAGCACCGCCATTCAATATGATCATCGCTGTTTATCTAAAATAAGTACCCCATTCCCGCTTTTTCCCCATATCCCTTGATGCCTTTAGCCCAAAGAGCAAAATCTAACTCTCTCCTGAAAACATGCTGTGAATTGGCCTCTGCTGCCTTCTGTGGCAGAGAATTCCACAGATTTACAACTCTCTGGGTGAAAAAGGTTTTCCTCATCTGTCCTAAATGGCCTACCCCCTGGTTCCAGACTCCCCCAACATCTTCGAGCCTGTCCAGTCCTTTAAGAATTTAATATATTTCTGTAAGATCCCCTCTCATCCTTCTAAATTCCAGTGAATACATGCCCAGTCGACCCATTCTTTCATCATATGTCATTGAAATATTTCAAGATGCCTTGGCTTGCCATTGATTTGGTCACCCTGTAATAAGGAAGATGTTGTTAAGGAGGAAAGGGTACAGAGATTTACAAGGATGTTGCCAGGTGTCGAGCGTCTGAGCTAGAGGTTGAGCAGGTTAGGACTTTTTAATCCTTGGTGTGCAGGAGGATGATGGGTCACCGTACACACCGACAAGATAAAATGTAAGAAATGTTCAAGCTTAATTCGTGAGGACGTCCCACCCCATGTTTGCAACTGCTCTCTCATTCAAGAGCAATAGGATCATGTGCAGTCAGCTGGAGGTTTTCCAGCTGGAATGTAAAGCAAGTTATTTCTCCATCATGGCTAGGTCTAAATCCTAGAATTCTCAAACCTACATTATCATGGGAATATGGTTTAAAGACGACAATGGTTCAAGAAGATCAACGATCTCATTTCCATCAAAATAAAGTATCAAGAACCACTAAAGAAATAATAACTAGAAAAAAGGATCTGCAGATGCTGGTTTACAAAAAAAGACACAAAGTGTTGGAGTACCTCAGCAGGTCAGGCAAAACCCTGGATTCCCTGGAAAACATGGATAGATGCCGTTTGGGGTAGGAATCTTCTTCAGGCTGATTCAAAATTAAGAAATAATAAGCTTGGCAAGCTGCACAATGAATTATTTAATAGCCAAACTACAGATCTCCTTTAAGCAACCAGGCTAAAGAAATCCTCGCACATCATATTTTCGAATCCACATTATTATTCAGTCAGTGTTGAAATGCATTGTTTTGTTGATAGATTATTCCAGATCTAACGGCCTATTTCTTTGATCACAGTTTCGTGTGGAATAGCTTTGAAAACACAAATTTTGGTTTACATTTCAGATAGCCAGTCATTAACTTACACCCCATTATATAACACCTTCATTGAGTAATCCAGTAACCCAAGATGGTTTCATTGTTATCATTCAATTAAGCAAAACTTAGTGACCATTCACCTTTTGTACAGGATCTTTAGTCAATTCGATCAAATTACCTTTTTGGAATCAGGTACTGTAACATTAGAAAATTGGCCCATTAAAGAATTATAAACTTCCATGTTGGTTGTTACTTTGGGAAGGATGTTCAAAAGAAACATCATTTGCTAATAGTTCTGAATGATTCAAATTATCTCAAATATTAAAGGGTGATTTTGATAAAATTCAATAAAACTTTAAAAAAAATTAAAAAACTATGAAACTTTACATTGTTGTAGTGTTCAATTTGGGGTCAAAAGTATGTTTCACAAATCCAAAGATGACCGTTGTTCCACAAGTATTTATTATCTTGAAAAGTAACCAAATTTAAATTTGAAAACAAATACAAATAATTCAAACTAATTCAACAAAGAAATGTAAATTTCTAGTGTGATTTATACTCTACACTCTGTAATTTACACCATTTAACCAGTCCAGGAAGCCCAGACAAAAATTGTTGGATTGGGGACAATTAGTATCTTAAATATGCTCCAAAGCCTTTTTTTAAAAAACATTATTGCTGTCGGATGCAGAAAATTAAAAATTAATCTGAAGTCTGATAAAAAAAACATGATGCATGAGTGACTAAAAATATACAAAAGCTAAGCCAAACACCAAATAGGGAGAAAAGGAAAATGAAGAATGTACTTAGAAAAATAAAGGTTTCAATGTTACTCTAGAGCGAAGGAATGTGTGACGTTTCGGGTCTCAACCCTAAACGTCACACATTCCTTCTCTCCAGAGATGCTGCCTGACCTGCTGAGTTACTCCAGCATTTTGTGATACCTTCAATTTGTACCAGCATCTCCAGTTATTTTCCTACACAGTTTCAATGTTACTGATAGGTTGGATGGATTACGACCTATACTCATTGGCAGTTTACTGTTTTGGCAGGTAGAAATCTGTACTCTCAAAGCAGATTAATGTGTCAATGTAACAGCTGTCAATATATCAAGTTCATAAGTTCAAAAGGCATAGGAGCAGAACTAGACCATTTGACCAAAGAATCTACATTCAATCATGGCTGATCTATCTTTCCCTCTCATTCCCTTTCTCTTACCTTTTCCCTGTAACCTTTGACAACCTTGACAAGAACCTGCCAATCTCCACTTTATAAATACCTAAAGACTTGGCCTCCACAGTCGTCAACGGCAATGAATCCAACAAATTGATATTGGTTTAAATGTTAAATCCTTGCAGGTATTGCCAATCTGAAAACAGAGATTGAAAAGCATAACAGATCAAGCAGCATGTACAGAGAAACCGAGATTAAATGATATTTCAGGTCCAATATTTTTCATCCGGATTTCCTCAGCAGCTGCTTTGAAGTGCAGAGTATTTCGTGTTTTTTTTTTGATTGATTGATTTAAAAATACACCATGGAAACAGGCCCTTTAGCCCACCGAGTCCATGCTAACCATTGAACACCCATCCATACTAGTTCTATATTTTCCCACTCCACTCCCTTCACACTAGAGACAATTTACAGAGGCCAAGTAATGTACAAACCCACCCAAATTTGGGATGTGTGAGGAAACCAGAGCACCTGGTGGAAACACATGCAGTCACAGGGAGAACGTGCAGTCACAGGGAAACAGCACACAGACAGCACATGAAGTCATAATCGAACATTGGTCTCTGGCATAGTGAGGCAGCAACATTAACAATTGCACCATTGTGCCATCCAGGTCCCCAACTGAGGAAAGCTCATTCACCATAAAAAGGTGATTGGACTTTAGCTTAAATTCATCTTTTTTTGACCCAGTTCATAATATTATTGTGAAACTGTTAAAGTATATAGGCAATAGTTTAGTTTAGTTTATTGTCACATGTAGAGAGGTACAGTAAAAAGTTTTCTTAAGGATAGCGGAGTGAGGGGGTATGGGGAGAAGGCAGGATCGGGGTACTGATTGAGAGTGATCAGCCATGATCGCATTGAATGGCGGTGCTGGCTCGAAGGGCTGAATGGCCTACTCCTGCACCTATTGTCTATTGTCTATTGTCTAACCAGTCAGCGGAAAGACAATACATGTGTACCACTGAGCCATCCACTGTGTACAGATACATGAAAAAAGAAATAACATTTAGTGTAAGATAAAGTCCAGAAAAGTCCGATTAAAGATAGTATGTATCTCCAGTGAGGTAGATAGTAACTCAGGACCACTCTCAACTTGTTGATAGAATGGTTCAGTTGCCTGTTTAAGCTGGGAACAAACTGTCCCTGAACAGGAGGTGTGCTTTTTTACACTTTTGAACATCTTGCCTGATGTGAGAGGGGAAAAGAGGGAATGGGGCGGGACAAAGATAGGATGTAGACAGAGACAGGAAGACTGGTGGGAGCACTGGGAAGGGGGAGGGGGTAGAGAGGGAAAGCAGGGACTATCTGAAGTTAGGGAAGTTAATGTTGATACTGCTGCGGTGTAAACTACCCAAGCAAAATATGAGGTGCTGTTCCTCCAATTTGCGCTGGGCCTCACTCTGGCAATTGGAGGAGGCCCAGGACAGAAAGGTCAGAAAGGTCAGTGGAAGGGATGATGGTTTGTGTGATGGTCTGGTCTGCGTCCACAATATAAATGCTCTACTCAAATGCCCTGGAATGCAAGAGTTTACAAAATGTGGTGGACACTGCTCGGTCCATCCTGCCTGTTTAATTACCGTTCATTAGATGGTTCATTTAATCATTTGGTTGAAATGAAATCAAATCAGCTCAAAATGCTTAAATTAAATCAGAGATGCATGGAACCGTTTCTAAAAATATTTGAAATGTTATAACATTAGTTTAATGCTTGGCATTCACTTTTATCCATTCTTTCAGCAGTTTCCCAAATGTCATTCAACTATACATCAAACAAAGATCAAAATCAGGGGTTTTTTGTCAACCTTTGATCTGTTAATCTCAGCATTAATTTAAAAATTAACGGATCTTTCTTTGTAAAATATGTTCTTAGCTCATCTAAACGTCGAATAGGTGTGATCCAAGTCAGAGATAAATGGGACTGGTTGGACATTTTGCCACTAATCAGCTTCCCAGCTGCTGTGCATTCGTTCATCCATCACGAGCATCTTATTAAAGTGAAATATGTGAATGTGTGAAAATCCATAGTTGGACAATAAGAAGATGACATACAACACATTATTTATGTGTTACTGCCAACATTCACAATAGAGTTTTCTAGTCTATTACTAACCTACTGCTCTTGGTCCATATGCTTATTTTTTAACAATAATACTATCTTAGGACTTATTTATCCAAAGTGTCAAAAAATGTAATTCTTACTTCCCCTTATTTCCTTGTAGTCAAGTTAAAATTTGCCAGTTACCAGTTACCAGTGTGACAATATAGAAACATAGAAAATAGGCCATTCGGCCCTTCCAGCCAGCACCGCCATTCAATAATCATCTAAAATCCGTACCCCGTTCCTCTTTTTCCCAATATCCCTTGATTCCTTTAGCCCTAAGAGCTAAATCTAACTGGAATATGGAAATTATCTCATTAAATGAAAATTATTGCCAGGTTCTATCCCAATGGAAAAATAAACTTTGATTGAGTCATTTCATATAAATTTTTCATTTGCTGGTATGATTCCAGACATGGCTCTGAATCAGAAGGTAGTAATGCATTGTATCTGCTCTGAGCAATACTTCTGATATAGGGTTGATTGTTGATCGCTGGTCGGAGCGGACTTGGTCGACCCGAAGGGCCTATTTCCGCATTGTATCTCTAAACTAAAAACTAAACTAAACTAGTAGAGATGCTGCCTCACAGCTCAGCAATCTGGGTTCAATCCTGACTTCTGGTGTTGTCTGCGTGGCTGTGTGGAATTTGTCTCCATGACAGGTATTGATTTTGGTATTGTTTTATTATTATTATTATTTTCACATATACCAAGATACAATGGAAAAACTTTGCATGCTATCCAGTCAAATCATACTAAATACGAGTCCAAACAAGCCAAACGCAATTACAATGGATAATGCAAGGAAATAAAGCTCGAGTGCAGAACATCTTATGGCATTATTATAGTGTTACAGTTACAGAGCAAGTACAAATTAATTAAAATAGTGCAAGGGCCACAATGAAGTCGGATGGGCAATCAGGAACGCACCATTCGCTTATGAGCGGGCTGTTCAGTAGTCTGATAACAATGATGATGAAGCTGTCCTTGAATCTGGTGGTACATGTTTTCAAGCTTTTGTGTCATCTGCCCGATGGGAGACGAGAGAAGAGGGAATGAACTGGATGTCCATGGTCCTGGATTATGTTAACTGTTTCTGGAGGCAACCTTGTCTAGATAGAATTGGTGGCGGGGTAGGCTGGGCTGTGTGATGGACCAGGCTACATCTACGACTCTCTGCAATTTCTTATGGTCTTGGGCAGGGGTGTTGCCAAATCTAGTTGTGATGCATCCCGATAGGTGAACCTGTACAAGTTGGTAAAAGGCTATGGAGACCATGCCAAGGGATATGGGTCAAATGCCAACAAATGAGACTAGCATAGATGGACATCATGGATGGGTTGGGCCGAAGGACCTGTTTCCGTGCTCTATGACTCTGAATCTTCCCCTTAACCTGTAACTAAAATATAGATTTTTAGAGTCCACTTGTATCATTCCGAACGTTCTTACCAATATATGAACATTCTTCTTCTAATATTGCACTTCTCCTACAGTTGTCTTTAGGCATTAGACTTTAAGGTAGAGATACAACATGGAAACAAGACCTTCGGCCACCAAGTCTGCACCGACCAGTGATCACCACTTACACCAGCAATACCCTGCACGCTAGGGACAATTTACAATTCACAGAAGTTAATTAACCTAGAAACCTGTATGTCTTTGGATTGCGGGAAGAAACCGGAGCACCCGGCGAAAATTCACACAGTCACAGTGAGAACCTACAAACTAAATGCACACAGCACCCGTAGTCAGGATCAAACCCAGGTATCCGGCTCTAAAAGTCAGCAACTCCACCACTGACCCTTGACCTCACAGGATTCCAAACTACCCACAGCTGGTAATGCAGCTTGTGAGGTTGCTCACAGCATCCTCCTACTAATATAAGTATGATGATGACCACTTTGCTTGCTTCAGTGACATTGCATGAGAAATGAACACCAACCAAAAAAAATGCTCTTCTTCAAATATTGCAAGAAGAGAGCAGACTGAAAAATAATCACGTTCTTGATAAAGGTTGAAACGTCAGGTTGGCCCTTCCAGTACTTGCTGATGAAACAAGGTACTCATTAACAATTTTTCAATTGAATTTATCATTTTGACTGAAGGAAAGAAGCTCAGACAGTGGAGGTAGCAGCGTGTCATCCTCGACTTTGTGTCCCAGCCTGTAGTTCAGTAATGAGTGTTGCCATCAACGCCACGTTAACAGTTAAACATGCTATGCAAATCGGTCGAGGATAAATAAATATTACCTTTGATTTATGAGGTTTACAGTGCAAAATGAACTATATTATGCCAATGCTAAAATATCTTATGAAATTGAGTTCTTAATACTTAAATATGAAAGATCAGTTACAGCTGAAAAGTTTATATTTTGGACGCAGTCTGTAATAATCTTACTTGGATCACAATTAAGAATCAAAACACACAACAAAAAAATCAATATACATATGTAATTTTTTTTCCACATCTTCTAACATGATCATAAAAAAACTATCATGGAAAATATAATATGACAAAATTGTATTTGCGTTTTTTAATTGATGAAATTTTAAAAATTAAATATTAGAAAGAGATAAAATAAAATCAAGACCTGAATGGCAGCAAATGGTTAGAGTGATTTATTTAATTTTTCTGTGACTTATTGTAATTAATCTGCCCTTCACACAGAATCCGCCACATCTAAAACCAACACAGTCTTTGAGATAGTAAGTCCACCGATTCTGCTACCAAAGATAGTCTCAGAACTGAAAACAGAAGAATTATATTTGATTTTGCACAGAGGCCAGATAACATTTTGAATACCTCCCCAACAACTATTGCACTGGGGATTCCACAATATTAATTGAAAGGAAATGAGACAGGAAAGTAAGTTGTGCTCAATTGAAAGCTACAATTGGAAGGAGAATGGTAAGTAAATGGGCAATGATTAGGTATGTAGAAAAAAATGTTGGAAAATGTGAAATTGTTCATTTTGTTTGAAAAAGTGACAAAGCGAAGTAAATTATCTAGGCAATTGAAAAGGGTCTAACTGTTCTAATGTAGAAAGCACAAAGGCAAGTGCGCAGCTCACAGAAATAATTAGGAAAGCTAACAGAATGCTGCTATTTATTGCTTGGGGAACTGAATGAAAAAAGGTGATGTTTCGGATATTAGTGAGACCACATCTGGATTCCACTCCTGCTTCTCATTCATATATTCAGGTATTCTAGATTGTTAACTGAGATAAAAAATATTCATCCGATTGAATGGCTAGAAATTTTGTACTCTAGAGGTAAATAACAGCAAGACTGAATGGTACATGTTTATTAGTACTCAATTTTAGGCATCATTTAAGTGTTGCAATGCTTCAACTCTAGAGTCTTTGTATTGGAAATGCTCAGAAGCCCAGCGTAAATGCAGAAGTTACATATTGTATCCCAAGTATATAAAATTAGGAGAAAATTAGGAGAATTATTATAGATAGGGTATACATTCAGAACCACTTTGCCAGGATGGAAAAAATCAACTCATAGAGGACATAGCGTTAAAGTGAGAGGGACAAAGTTTAATGGAGATGTGCAGGGCAAGTTTTTTACACAGAAGTGCCTGGAATGCACTGCCAGAGATGGTGGTCAAGGCAGATAAGTTATTAGCATTTAATGAACTTGAGACAGGTATATGCAGAGGAGGGAGGGATATAGATGCACGGAATATGCATGGAAGTGGCGGCGCCTAACGGCTGCGGCTCGCTAGCAGTCTGTTCGTCTTTTTTCCTTTTTTTTTTGTTGTGTGTCGGTGTTGGGATGGTTTTTGTATTTTTTTTTGGTTGTGTATGTGTGGGGGGTGGTGGTGTGGGTGGGGGGTGGTGGGGGGGTGGG
The DNA here is from genome assembly GCF_053455715.1 of Rhinoraja longicauda. Classification (NCBI taxonomy): domain Eukaryota; kingdom Metazoa; phylum Chordata; class Chondrichthyes; order Rajiformes; family Arhynchobatidae; genus Rhinoraja; species Rhinoraja longicauda. The sequence goes on along the minus strand of NC_135953.1, from coordinate 45,142,332 downwards.
GGAAACTTTTCTCTTCCTCACGGCGCGGGGTGCGGCTCGGCTGCGGGGCCTAACATCGCCCGGTGCGGCTCGGCCGCTGGACTTTACATCGCCCGGTGCGGCTTGGCCGCTGGACTTAACAGTGCCCGGTGCGGCTCGGCCGCGGGACTTAACAGTGCCCGGTGCGGCTCGGCTGCGGGACTTTACATCGCCCGGTGCGGCCTGGCCGCTGGACTTAACATCGCCCGGTGCGGCTCGGCCGCGGGACTTTTCATCGCCCGGTGCGGCTTGGCCGCGGGGCTTTACATCGCTGGTGCGGCTTGGCCGCTGGACTTAACAGTGCCCGGTGCAGCTCGGCCGCGGGACTTAACATCGCCCGGTGCGGCTCGGCCGCGGGACTTTACATCGCCCGGTGCAGCTCGGCCGCGGGACTTTTCATCGCTGGTGCGGCTCGGCCGCGGGACTTAACATCGCCCGGTGCGGCTCGGCCACGGGACTTAGCTGTGCAAGGCTTGGTCGCGGGGCCTTTCATCGCCCGGCTCGGCCGCGAGACGTTTCAGCGTCCGGTGCGATTCGGCCGCGGGGACTTCCATCCCCTTGCGAGGACTGTGCGGGTCGGTCGGGGACGAGCTGTCTGTCCGTGGGCGTGGGGAAGAGAGTGGAAGTTTTGTTGCCTCCATCACAGTGAGGGGGTGTTTGGAGTCACTGTGATGGACGTTTGTGTTGGGGTTACGTGTCTTGTGTTCTTTTTTTCTATGACTGCTATATAGTTTCGTTCGGTACTTCGGTACCGAATGACAAATAAAGCTCTGTTATAGATTATGTGCAGGGAGGTAAGAGTGTTCATGGCATCATGCTCAGTACAGACATTGTGGGCCAAAAGGCCTGTTCGTGTGTTGTACTCTTCTATGTTCAAGTCAAGTTTATTTGTCACATGCACATACACGATGTGCAGTGAAATGAAAGTGGCAAACAGGTAAGGTTTTAGGGGAACGGGGCTTTACAAAAGTCATTGGAACATGAAATCAACTTTTGTTAGGACAGAAAACAGTATTTCCAGGCTAGGTTTAATTCAGGAAGTATGTTTTCCTTACTATACTGTTGAGAAGTCAAAAGGTTCTGGGATTGTTCCACCCTAATGACACAACTAGTGATGGAAAACAGCCAAACTTACCGTAAAACAAGTTAGAGGAACCAATACACAGAGGCTGAAAATACACCGAGTGGAAATCCATCTTAAGTACTGTAATGCTTAATGTCTTGGTTTGTCCTGATGAAATCGGAGCCAGTAAGTAAGTATATATATATATATACATATAAAAACGCAAGCTATATCTTACAATAAATGTGGTAATGATTTTAATTGTTAGAAAAACACTTTGTATAGAAATTCCCACACCAAAATGTTTTATTGTCAAACCTAAATAAGCTGAAACACTTTTGTTTCTCAACTAAGTTTTCATTTCTGTTGGAAAAGAATGTAACACTATTGATTGCTTCTCTTGCAAGTCTACAGTCAAGTGGAAGATTGCAACAGAATATTGAGCAAACTACGTTGTCACTTCAACATCCCTAAAGAATCAACCATCAATTTGGACATTATCTAATAGGACCTTATTTAAACTAATTTATAATAAACTGATTCATTCAGTCTTACGGTTGTCTAATAATTACAACAAAGATAAATTGTTCCTTGTATGAGTCACAGCATTTAAAGTGCAAATTTCTGCACTCCACCATTCCCTGCGGAGCACAGATCAGAGAACCAATGCAACATTCAGTACCGTTGTATTATTAAAAACAGCACAGTTTTCCCCTTGACCACCATTAGCACCAAGCAAGTGTTAGGTGTTTGGAAAGTTGTACATAGGGGGATAATATACAATTAATGGCAAGACCCTTAATAGCATTGATGTCCTGAGGGATAGAAACATAGAAACATAGAAAATAGGTGCAGGAGTAGGCCATTCGGCCCTTCGAGCCTGCACCGCCATTCAATATGATCATGGCTGATCATCCAGCTCAGTAACCTGTACCTGCCTTCTCTCCATACCCCCTGATCCCTTTAGCCATAAGGGCCACATCTAACTCCGTCTTAAATATAGCCAATGAACTGGCCTCAACTACCTTCTGTGGCAGAGAATTCCACAGACTCACCACTCTCTGTGTGAAAAAATGTTTTCTCATCTCGATCCTAAAAGACTTCCCCCTTATCCTTAAGCTGTGACCCCTGGTTCTGGACTTCCCCAACATCGGGAACAATCTTCCCACATCTAGCCTCTCCAACCCCTTAAGAATTTTATATGTTTCTATAAGTTCTCCCCTCAGTCTTCTAAATTCCAGCGAGTATAAGCCTAGTCTATCCAGTCTTTCTTCATATGAAAGTCCTGCCATCCCAGGGATCAATCTGGTGAACCTTCTCTGTACTCCCTCTAAGGCTAGAATCTTGGGGTTCAGGTCTGCAGGTCCCAGAAAGTGGCAACATACGTAGATAAAGTGGTAAAGAAGGCTGTGTGTATGCTTCTCTTCATTGGTGGGGCATTGAGTACAAGAGGAAGGAAGTTATGATGCAGCTTTATAGGATTTAGATTGGACCACATTTGGAGTATTGTGTGCAGTTTTGGTGGCCCCATTGCAGGAAGGATGTGGAGGTTTTGGAGAGGGTACAGAAGAGGTTTACCAGAATGAAGTTGGATAAGAGGATATTAGCTATATGTTGAACAAACTTGGATTGTTTTCCTTGGAATGCCTGAAGATGACAGATCTGATGGAAATAAATAAAATTATGAAAGGCATAGATAGGTAAACAATCAGAACCCTTTTCCCAGTGTGGAAATATCAAAGACTAGAAGGCAAAGCTTTAAGGTGAGAGTGGCAAAGTTGACAAGAGCTGTGCAGGGTAAGTTGTTTTAAACAGAGGATGGTGGGTACCTGGAACATGCTGCCAGGGGTGGTGGTGGAGGCAGATACAATAGTGGCATTTAAGAAGCTTTTCTGCAGGCATGTGGATATGCAGGGGATGGTAGGATATGGATCATATGCAGGCAGATGAGATTAGTGTATCTTGGCATCATGTTTGGCACAGATACTGTGGGCCAAAGAGCCTGGTTGTATGTTGTATGTTCTAAGTGATTGTTCTATTTTTTATTCCCAAGCCTTGGGGAGATCAGACTTGGTCTTCCTGTACAGTGTGTGATCATTATTCTTGAAATATGAACATAAGATCTGAACATTAGTAGAGAGTGAGTCTCCCAGTTCATTCAAGGTTTTTAGTTGGAATAGTCCCGAATTGTCTTTTTTTGGAATATAGTCATCAACGCATTTTTTGATGCAACTGATACAATACAATACAATGTATCTTTATTGTCATTGTACAGGGGTACAACGAGATTGGGAATGCGCCTCCCATACAATGTAAAAAATTAATTAGCTCGTCAGTATTAATTTAAACAACCCAATGAAACTAATTGAAAGAGTTTTAAAACAGAATAAAGTGCAAGTAGATCTGTGCCGGTTCAAGATTCAAGATTCGAGATTCAAGATAGCTTTATTTGTCATCCAATATTGGACGAAATTCAGTCACCCACAGTCCAACAATAAAAGCATTAAATAGGCATTAAAATTACACAACCCCAAACCACACAAAAAAAGAAACATCCATCAAAAAAACATCCATCACAGTGAGTCTCCTCCAGTCCTCTCCTCACTGTGATGGAAGGCCACAATGTCTTTCCCTTCTCCTGCCGTCTTCTCCCGCGGCCAGGTTGTTGTGGTTGGAGGCCGCGCCGGACGGTCCGCAGCGGCCCGAGCCTAAGGCGAGTCCCAGCCGCTCCCGCAGCCTCCGAAGACGGCCGGCTCAGCCGATGATAAGTCCGATCCGGGGCGGGCGAACACGCTGCTGCTGTTGCTGCACGTCGGGGCGGTCGTGGCTCCCGACATTGAAACCCCCGCCCAGCAGAGAAACATCCCGTGGCATATTTTAGGCCGCGCCGGACGGTGAAATGTCCGCGACCCAAGCCCCGCGATCCGAGACGGGCGAACACGCTGCCGCTGCCAGAGCTCCCGATGTCGGCATCCATGCGGCCCGAGCCTAAGGCGAGTCGCAGCCGCTCCCGCAGCCTCCGAAGAGGGCCGGCTCCGGTGATGGTAAGTCCGATCCGCGGGCTCTGCGAACCAGAGCCCTGGAGGCCGACAGCTCCAGGAGTTGGGCCGATGGTAGGCCGCAGCAGGAACGGAGACACGGCCCAGAAAACAAAGGTCGGGTCTCCGTTCGGAAGGGACACTTATTTACAATTTTACAGTTCCCCCCCTCCCCCCCACATACACACACAGTACACAAACACAAAAACACGACATCACAACTACAATTAAGACAAAAAAACAACAAAAACACAAAGACAAATGGACCGCAGGTAAGCCACAGCTGCTATGGCAGCGCCAATCACTATGCGATGTGACAATCCGGCTCAACAGGACTGGTTCATAGCACCTATGGCCCTGGGGATGAAGCTGTTCCTGAGTCTGGAGGTGCGGGCTGAGGTATAATCATTTGGGCTGGATGAAGTGCTCTTGAACATGTTCCAGTTCATCAATACAAGGAGTCCTGAAACCCTCAGCTACACAAACCACTGATGCATTATTCTTATTGGTTTAGTTTCGAGATATAGCTTGAAAACAGCCCTTCAGACCACGCCAAACATCGATCACCTGTACACAAGTTCTATGTCCTACACACTAGGGCAATTTACCGAAGACAATTAACCTACAAGCCTGCATGTCTTTGGAATGCCGATGAAAACCAGAGCACTCAGAGAAAACTCACATGATCACAGGGATAATGTACAATCTCCGCACAGACAACACCCGTAGTCAGGATCGAACCCGGGTCTCTGGTGCTGTGAGTCAGCAGCTTTGCAGTTGTTCCAATGTGCCATCCTATTGTTGACCAGCACATCCTTTCCACTCTTCCTTTTTTATGTTGCCTTTACCGCAGACTTCCCTTCTTGTAGCAGTTATAACACCCATGAACTGATTTTCTGGCTGAAAAGGTTACCTTGAAAGCCTTCTTTATCGGAACAGAAATCCCAGTGGAAATGTTCTTGTACTCAATATTCCCCAGTTATGGAACAGGCACATGAATCAGAGGCATAACTCTACACATGTTCTGCTTTTTCTCGCATGTCACATCTCTACGTTACCTCTCAAGAATAAAAATTCAAGTGGAATCATTTGGCAAGGCACTTATACTTCCATTGCTTCACTCTTAACAGAAAGCGGCACTTTAAGGGGAAGAAATGACTCATCAAAAATTAAGATCATTCAAACAAAGCACAAGGGGGCAATTTCAGCCACTGTACTCATTTTGAATGGTTTGAGACTGTTTCACTCTTTTCCCTTTTCAATGATGCTGTCTACTTCAGACTCAATCACTCAAAGCCAATTAGTATCTTGATTGAACATTGCCGGCTTAAAGGAAAATTCACCACGAGCTTGAGAAAGAAAATGCAGTAAAAATCCGAAATAATCCACTCAGAATTACAAGCCATTTCAAATTTGTAAGTGGAACAGATACTTTGGGTATATTTAGATAAAATGCAATGTGCTGGCAGCATAACAATTGCTGGAGTAACTCAACGGGTCATGCAGCATTTCTGAAGAGCGTGGACAGTTGACGCTTCGGGTCTAGACCCTACTTACAGGTGAGAAGTATTTTGATCAGCATATAGGTGGACAAAGGCCATGGATGGAAAGGTGACAAAAGGATGTCAGATGTCTGGTTTAGTTTAGAGATACAGGCCCTTGGGGCTCACCGGGTCCCCGCATGTTAGCACTGTCCTACACACACTAGGGACAATTTTTACATTTACCAAGCCAATTTACCTACAAACCTGTATATCTTTAGAGTGTGGGAGGAAACCGAAGATCTCAGAGAAAACCCACGCAGGTCACCGGGAAAACGTACAAACTCCGTACAGACAGCACCCATAGTCTGACGCTGCAAGTGCAGTAAGCCAACAATTCTACTGCTGCACCATCGTCCTGGAGAGAAGGAGAGAAGAGGTGTGAAATGTAAAGCCAGGGTGGGATATAGTGGAAGGAAGGGGAGGGGAAAAGGGGGCAGGTAGATGGAGAAATGGCTGTGCATTGGGGTCGGGGGCAGGAGGGGTGGGTTGCACAGGAAAGAGAGGGAATGAAAAGTGAGGGTGTTACCCAAAATTGGAGAATTCAACGTTCATATCATTGGCTTCTCAACCAAACATTAATATTAATTAAGAAGTGCTGCTTTAAAACATTGCAAATATTTTTGTTTTGCATACACATGTAGTGTACAGTGTCACAGTTATAACAATGTTCGAGAGGCCCTTTATTGATGCGAGTCAGCTTGACCATAAACCATTCATTTACACTCATTTTACAGTAATTCTATTCTCCCTATATTCTGTCAACTCTTCCCAGATTCTTTCATTCATCTAGACACTAAGGGTAATTAATCTAACAACACAAAATAGACACAAAAAGCTGGAGTAACTCAGCGGGCCAGGTAGCATCTCTGGATAGAAGGAATGGGTGACATTTTGGGTCAAGACTCTTCTTCAGACTGAGTCAGGGGAGGGGGAAGGGGAGATACAAATATAAGGAAGTGCAAGTTGTGAGAACGAGACATCAAAGGGTAGGGAGATCAAGGAAATGTAGGAATGGATCATTGTTAGCAAGGAGGAGGTAACAACAAAGCAAACAGAGATAAAATGTAATCAGGGACAGTTAGACTGGTCGGATAACTGTGAAGGGGGGGGGGGGGGGATAGAGAGAGAGGGAAACCAAGGGTTACTTGAAGTTAGAGAAGTCAATATTCATACCGCTGGGGCGTAAGCTGCCCAAGCGAAATGTAAGGTGCCTAACAACCTATTTGTCTGTGGATTGTGGAAAGAAAACAGAGCACCCAGAGAAAACTCAAGCAGTCACAGGGAGAGTGTCCACACTCCACTCAGGCAGCACCTGGGATTAGGATTGAACCTGGTTGTCTGACATTGTGAGACATTGGCTCTATCAGCTGCACCACTGTGCTGTCATGATAACTAAAGATCACCTTGAAATGGACCTCATGATATTTTTCCATCTGAATCAAATAAATGTTGACAACATTTGTTCACTAAACTAGTAAGTATCCCTTTGAGTATTGAAAAGTCACATTTTATTTATTTCATGATTTTTTTCGTCAATGTTAACATTGGCATGAAGGTCAATTTGAAAATGATCTTTGGTGGCACATTGCAAAAGTTACCATTATCAACGTAATATGATATCTCTCCTAGAATTATATTTCCACAGTGTTTTTACTCTGACGATATGATTACTGTAGTGATGCACTGGGGAGGAATATCCAAAAGTAGTTTGAGAAATTATTATCATACCAAAGGACCTGAGAAAAACAAAATATATAAATGATTGAACACAAAGTGCTGGAATAACTCAGCAGGTCAGTCAGCATCTCCGAGAACATGGAAAAGCCAGGACCCTTCTTCAGACCCAATCCAAATAGTTGCCTATCTGTGTCCTCCAGACATGCTGCCTGACCCATAAGTTACTCCAGCACTTTGTGTTCTATGCACAATTCCAGCATCTGCAATTTCTTGCATCTCCTAAATAAATGATTGAGACTGTCAACAATACTGAAATGGAAAACAACAGTCAGAATATTCAGGACAAACTTTTCTAATAACTGTATGTTCTACATTGTACCGTGCTAAAAGCAATGATTGTGCTCAGCAAAACAAAATTAAACTATAGAATTAAACATGACAATGCAGGAAAACAGTGAATATCTTAATTATGAAGTTTGAAGTAATTGGCTTGAAGTGTCAGACATCTGATTGTTACTGGATAAGTGCAATAGTCCTGCAGAACATGCTCCACAGTGGCAACATAGGTATACTAATTTGTAATTTAATATGAAAAGTTATCTAGTTATCACAGATGACACTTTTCTAATTATGCTGTGCACAATATATACCAGCAGGTTCCATGAATTCTTATTCCTTGCATGGAGCTTGTGCAGCAAGAGTACATATAAGTAATTCAGGAGTCAAGGTCAGAAAACACTGGAGGTCTTTTGGGCCATTAAAATAATGGATGGAAAATCCGGCATGGTTTGCTGACCTCGATGCTTCAATTCCTGATACATGATCTAAGCAAGCAAATTTGAAATGAAAAGATTCACCTCATAGATTTGTCACAGTTCAGCTAAACTAGAGTGTACCTACAGGTTAGGGTTTGATTATGCCCAATGAAAGTCTTTGAGAAAATAAAAAAGAAACATCTGCATCAAAGTAATCTTTTCTTTAAGCTGTGCCTTAAATGATTGGGTCGGGTTATTTGACCTCTCTCTTCACACCATCGGATACAGATAATCCAGTCAGCATCTGACATCATGTTATAGGACTATCCATTAATGCTGATGATTAGATAAACCTGAACCAAGCACAGAGCTAGTCTTTCACGGTGACACACTGTGATACATTACAGTTAGGATGCCTGCATTTGGCTTTGGATTGCAATATAAAGCCTCCAGTAATTGATTGCTCCTTAACCTCAGTGAAAGGCAATTCATGCCTATTTAATACACATTAGACCCAAGCATCATCACCTCATGCTACTTCTTGATTTACTTCATGATTTCTCGTACCCTTTTCACACTTTTGCAATATCACCTTTGACCTCATCGCTGGACAAAGAAGGCATGGAATGATAAAACGCTATTATGGATTACAAATGTTTGATAGTATTTCACACATACCTTTCCAAAATCTATTTAAAAGATGCCTTTCACCTGCTCAGCGATATGTGTGTTTACTTAAACAACAAAATACATGTTTCCATGCAAATGCAGCTAAATTTGTCTGTCTGTAAAAGATGGATACATTGACTTTATCTCATCTAAATAAGGTCCCGGCCCATTTTACATCCAGAATTTTGCCAAACGGTGGAGATTTTTCATCAAGGATCAGTGTCTGGGCATCACGAACATGAGCAACCTGTATTTTCCATGCCAAATTGCCCCCGAGGAGGTAAAGATGAGAGGGAGTTAATGTTTCAAGATAGTGACTTTCATCAGCACCAGAAGGCTTTGCCACATGAACATCAGCTATGACTCCATTTTAATTTGGGATTTGGTAACATGCTTGTGTTCAATTCATTTAATGGTATTAGTTTAGGTTAATATTAGTTTAGGTTAATATTAATTTAATATCACATGTACCAAAGTACAGTGAAAAGGTTTCCAGTCAATGAAAATACTATAAATGATTACAATTAAGCCAGCCACAGTGTACCGATACAGGATAATGGATATAACATTTAATACCATATAAAATCTGATAAAGTCTGATTAAAGATTGAAGATAGTTCAAAGATTGCTAAATTATCACACCCTCTGTAACTTGCTTCGTAACTGGTGATCTCCATTTTGGAAAACTGTGTTCCTCTAACTACTATTACCCTCCACTTAATTCATGGTTGCTTTTATGGTTTTAGACATGTAGACTTCACGCACAGGAATTTTCTCCCGAAACATCCTCCACCACAAAAACCTCTTCTACCCCAAGACCCCTTTTAACACTTCATCCTTCTGTTAAGCTTCTGTTTGCCTATCATGTGCATTGGCTCACTGTTGATTCATTTTGACTATCTTTTAATATTTTTGTAAAGTTAGAGACATTCTATAAATTCAACGTATCAATTGTTAAAAAGCAGTGGCAGAAATCTGTAACTTAAAGGAGGATTAACAGAGAATTCAGACACTTTGCCTGGACAATCCTGCAGATACCCACTTGCAAGCACAACTTAGCATGGGAGAGATGCAGAATTATTGCTCTTATGTCATGTCTTAGACCTCCCCATCACCATCCTGTTCTTCAAGGCAGGAGAAGGCAGGAGAATGGGGTTAGGAGGCAGAGATAGATCAGCCATGATTGAATGGCAGAGTAGATTAGATGGGCCAAATGGCCTGATTCTGCTCCTATCATTTATGACCTTATGACCTTAAAAGGCAAGGCACTATGTCATTAGGTAGCTGCTCAGTGGTGCATTAATTGAAATATAAAATATCTGAAGGGGGCTTGGCAGGATGGATGTGGAAAGAATATTTCCTTTGTTGGAGGATGTAGAATTAGAAGTTGCCCATTAAAGACAAAGATTTTTTTCTCTTAGAGGGTTTTGGCAATTCTCTTCTTCAAAGGCTGGTGTACTGACACTTTAATGATGCTGGACATGTTAGCATGTATCAGATATCACTATCCTCAATTATAAAATGTGTGTGCTGAAACATTGGCCATCATCTTCACCCAGAAATAACAAGGTGGTAGTGGAGCTCAGCCTTCTCGTTGGGTTCTCACCATCATAGATGCCAGATTGAGGGATGCCAAATTAATCCATGTGGTATCCCTTGATAACCTCACACAGCGTAATTTGTTCTCTTCAGCAACTTGCCAACAATTCTCAGGGATACGTCCAACTGTGATCTCTACCACTTCAAAGGACATGGGCCAAAAAATGCCTGTGAATGTCATCACCTCATGTTCTCCTCTGAGCTACACAGCATGCTCCATGGAAATGTACCACTCACTGGTCTTTCATTGTCAATGGATCAAAATCCATGAACTCCATAATCAACTTCACTCGAAGAATTGCTGTGGTTCAATAATATTTCTTAAGGGTAATCAATGAGGAGCATCAAATGATGGCATTATCAGCGTCATCCACATCCTCCAAATAAATGAACAGAATAATAGTTTCAATTAAATTATCCTAATAAAATTTAGCTGAGAAAAACACTTCAACTATGCAATTCAAATTCATGAAACTATGCCTTCCTTAATAACACACTTCTTTTAGTAACGTCATTAACATTGCTACTTTTGAGTAGAATGAATCAAGGGTGACCATTTTATGGAAAAGATACACAGAAATATCCCTCAAATTATTTTGAACTATGGCCAACTGTGACCACTTGGGGGCGAAATTGCCACTTCAAATGAAATCTAAGACAAATGTAATTTATAAACCAGGATAAAGCAACATGATTTTAATTCGCTTTTGCAATTTGGAAGGTTGTTTTTACTTCAACATCATATTGTCAGAGCTGAAAACCTTAATCGGTGCTTTCATGTCTTAAATATGCAACCTTAATTTGTTTTAATTTGTTTGCAGCCGGAAACCACAATTTTATCATTTAGATATATATTTTTTAATTGTTTTTAGTTTTTTAGAGTTACACCATTGGAACAGGCCTTTCAGCCCACTGAGTCCACTGGCCCATTAATCACCCACACACTAGTTCCATGTTATTCCACTATCACATCCTACACACTAGGGGCAATTTATAAAAGCCAAGCAAACTATAAATCTGCATGAAGAGAGTCCATGGTATTAGAGTGAAGATACGAACATAGAAGACATAAGTTTGGCTGAATGGCAGAAGGCAAAGAGTGGGAGTAACAGGGTATTTTTCTGGTTGGCTACTGTGACTTAGTGGTGTTCCGCAGGGGTTGGTGCTGGGTCAGCTACTTATCTCATTGTATATTAATGATTTGGATGATGGAATTGATGGCTTTGTGGCCAGGTTTGTGGATGATACAAAGATTGGTGATGGGGAAGGTAGTGTAGATACCTTCAAACAATGAAACAATGTTTTCAAACAACGGAAGATAGATTAGATGTGGAGAGGATGTTTCCACTAGTAGGATAGTCTAGGAGCAAAGGGCACAGGCTCAGAATGAAAGGACATACATTTAGAAAGGAGATGAGGAGGGATTTCTTCAGCCAGAGGGTGGTGAACCTGTGGAATTCATTGTCACAGATGCAATGTCTGTGTGGAGTTCAAGTCATTGGGTGTTGTTAAAGCAGAGATTGACAGGGCCTTGATTAGTCAGCGTGTCAAAGGTTACAGGGAGAAGGCAGGAGAATGGGGTTGGAGGGAAAGATAGATCAACCATGATTGAATGACATGAGTAAAATCAATGGGCTGAATGGCCTAATTCTGCTCCTGTCACTTATGAATTATGGACTTATGAAATGTTATAAATATTATTACATAATTATACATATTATAGAAAAACAAATGACTATTTTCAGTATAACGCTAACCCTAGAAAAGCTGGACATAAATAAATGAATTTCATTTAAGACTTCCAACATAGGAAGCAATTTTCATCCAATGTTAAGTCGCCACCATTTATCAGTTATATAAGAGTAAGTGTCAGTCGTCACTATCCACTCAAGAACAAAAACCAAGCAGAAAAACAAATAAAACATTGCAGAATGTTTAGTCCACAGATAGTTATAGAAAATATTTAGCTTTGTGATTTACCTGAATCATTCAATTGAACAGAGATGTGGAATTGACCACAAGCTGTCCATTATAACCTATGGCTTTGAACAGCGACCTTGACTAAAGTAGCATCAAACTACTAAACATATTCATAACGCGGCAATCATTGTCCCTTGTATGACCTCTTTCTCTCTTCAACCCTGGTCACCGCCTTCAGCAATTTGTCATTCATATGTCTGGAATATACAAAGCAATATCAGGCCCAGATTTCCTCTGCCAAAGCTGATCATTGCTCCAGGAGCTCTACATAATAAAGATCTGGCCCGGATATTATTCTAAGTCTATTACTAACCATCACATAAATCCTTCCTCCACATAGGTGATATCCACCCCCTTTTTAAATTGCCTTTATCACCGTCTCTTGAAAATCAAACTCTTGAGCTTGCTATTCTTTCAAATTCCTGCCTACCTCTAACCTAAAAAATAAAAAAAATGTAGCATGTTACCCTTGATTAAAAAGAACTTGAAAACTAAATATGTGAAGGACATGTCACAGTTTTTTAACGCTCCAGTTATATCCCATTTTAAATACTGCAGTCATTTCTGAGCCTTATATTTCAAGAAGGATGTATAGCCTGATAGTGGTGCCACATAGACTCATTAGAATAACAATATTTGAAGACAGACCTAGGACGATAATTGAATGAATAGATTAACCATTTTAATCGCAAAATATATTGAAAGCCTGATCGAAACGGTGGCGCAACGGTAGAGTTGCTGCTTTACAGCGAATGCAGCGCCGGAGACTCAGGTTCGATCCTGACTACAGGTGCTGTACTGTAAGGAGTTTGTACGTTCTCCCCGTGACCTGCGTGGGTTTTCTCCGAGATCTTCGGTTTCCTCCCACACTCCAAAGACGTACAGGTATGTAGGTTAATTTGACTGGGTAAATGTAAAAATTGTCCCTAGTGTGTGTAGGATAGTGTTAATGTGCGGGGATCGCTGGGCGGCGCGGACTCGGTGGGCCGAAAAGGCCTGTTTCCGCGCTGTATCTGAAATATGAAATATGAAAAATATGAAATATGAAATGATGTGGAAGAACTATTGATTGCAGTTGATAGCATAAAGAGAACCAATTGCCTCTTATAGGGAAGGCACAAAGTGCTTGTGGGGAGTAACTCAGTGGGCCAGGCAACATTTCTGGAAAAAAAGGATGGGTGATGTTTCGGATCGGGACCCTTCTTAGGCTGACTTGTCACTGACTTCTCAGTCTGAAGAAGTGTCCCGACCCGAAACGTCACCCATCCTTTTTCTCCAGAGATGCTGCTTGACTTGTTGAGTTACTCCAGTACGTTGCATCTATGTTTGGTGTAAACCAGCATATGCAGTTCTTTGTTTCTGCCTCTCATAGGGACCCCAGAATAAGGGGACTTGCCTTCAAGACGATGTAAGCCCATTTAGTTTGTTGTCAGAAAGCTCGCTCAAATAAAGACTAGTGGAAATGTAATACTCTCATGACGAAAGGTTTGCTCAGCCCAAGCGTCAGAGATAAGTTCCTTTCCCAAGTTTCCACTGTATTATTAAACAACATATCGCAGTTGAGTTTAGCTTAGTTTAGAGATACAGCACGGAAACAGGCACTTCGGCCCACTGAGTCCACGCTGACCAGCGATCCCCACACATTAACATTATCCTACACACACTTGGGACAATTTACATTTATCCCAAGCCAAATAACCTACAAACCTGTACGTCTTTGGAGTGTGGGAGGAAACCGAAGATCTCGGAGAAAACCACGTGGTAACGGGGTGAATGTACAAACTCCGTATAGACTGCACCCGTAATCGGGATCGAACCTGGGTCTTTGGCGCTGTAAGCACTGAGAGGCAGCAACTCTACTGCTGCACCACCATGCCACTAGTCTTTAAGACTTAAAATTCTTTAAGACTGAAACTGCAGTCTATATTCCCAGCATTCATGTCCTATCTGATCTTAGGCCATGCTAGCAATTCCATATATACCCACCATCACAAAGACTGCCTCTGTCTGCTTCCATACCATTTTTACTTTAGAGATATAGCATGAAACAGGCCCTTTGGCCTACCGAGTCCACTCCGACCAACGATTACCCCGTATACTAAGACTATCCTACACGCTAGGGACAATTTTACAATGTTACTGAAGTCAATTAACCTTTGGAGTGTGGGAAGAAACCGGAGCACCGGGAGAAAACCCACACGGTCATGAGGAGAACATACCAACTCCGTACAGACTCTCCTATTGCCACCTCTGCCACGGTTAACTAGTTGCAGGAAGCCTTGTTCATTATTCTGTTCCTCATACAACTGCTACAATGATACCTAGCCAACTTCCCTTATACATATGTGCAATCTCATCCAAAGGTCTGCTCTCTGCATCTTGATCCTTGTCACACTAGCTCATGAAAGCAGCCAACATAATCAAGGATGATTTATGTCAATCCCTCCTCTCCCCTCTCCTGGCAGGTGAAGGAAAGTTGAAAGGTTGAAAGTGTTTGTGACCAGATTCAAGAATAACTTCTCCCTCACTGTTTTAGACTATTCAAGGGAGCTCTCATAAACAGAATGTAATCTCCTAATTGGCCACATTGCACCCTTTACACTTTTTTATAATCTGCACTTTTTCTGCACCTGCAACACTATATCATGCACTCCATTTCCTTCCTTTTTTTGTACTACCTGCTGTACTCATGTGTGGCTTGATTTTAATCATGTATGGTATGATTTGCCTCGATGACAAATACAACAGTCTTTCACTCTATAAGGGTACTCAAGACAATAATAAGCCAATTTCAATACAAATTAATCCCTGTGCACTCACCAAATCTGTGCTCAATGGCCTACATTGGATTCTTGTCCACCACCTTCAAATTAAATGTATTCCTTTCACATCCACAACCATACATGATCTCATCTTTCCCTTCTTTGTCACCTTTTCCAATGCTACAACTTGCACCATCTCTTTATTCTTACCCTTTTGGCATTTTCCTGTTCAAAATCCGTTTCCATTGCCAGTTGTGTCTACGTCAGACTGATAATAAGCTCTGGAAATTCTCTCTCACCTGGTTCTCCTCTGTGAAATAGAAGAAGGAGAAGGTCTGCTTCACCATCCAGTAAGGTTACAACTGATCCTGTTGCTTATATTAACTTCTGACTGGTTCTTTATTATCACTTATGCACAGCACAGCGAAATTCTTTTGCACAACCCACAATTGCACAGTCTCTATATTTTGCTGCTGTTTACACAGAAAAAGTCTAAAAGACACATGCTGCATGGACTGGAGCGTCCCTGATCCAGGTAAGCCCAGGTAAGCCCGCGGCTGCTGCAGGCCTGTGACCCAACGTCCCTCTCCTCGCCCGACCGCCTTATTGTCCTGGTGAGTGCATCCTGCAACCCACCATGAAGATCTCCATACTTTCTGAAAAATCTACCTCATTCTTTAATATGCTCAATCAAAAAAGATTAATTCTCTCTGGGCTAGAAAATTGCAAAGATTTACAACACAAAAAACAAATATATTTCTTATTTTAATATAAATAATTGATGCTTATTCTTAAATTATGCCCCCTTCTGCAAAATGCTGCATCAGTTTATTTGTGGACCAAGTTTTTTTAATTACCTTTTCTAATATCTCCTTCTTAAGTTGTATAAAGGTTCTATAAATACACTTTGTCTGCGTCCTATTCCTAAAATTCCCTGCTGGTTGGTTCTACCCTCAAGATATCAGTGTGACTTCATTGACCTTCCTATGTTCAGTTTCGACCTTCAGCCTAAAATAGTCAATTTACTGCGATCTATTTCTTGTAGCAAGAACCACCCAACCTTCATATTACTACTGTTCAAATTGCTGCCCAATCTAGCAGTACACTAATTAGTCCATTTACCTGTCCTACATTATTGCACTTTCACTGCTCACCCAATTGTGCTACAGGCAAATCCTTCTGGGCAATCATTTCATATACTGTTAGCCCAACAAGTCAGAGGGAACTGATATCATTGCCCATTCCTTCTCTCCTGAGATGCTGCCTGACCTGCTGAGTTACTCCAGCATTTTGTGAACATAGAAACATAGAAAATAGGTGCAGGAGGAGGCCATTAGGCCCTTCGAGCCAGCACCGCCATTCATTGTGATCATGGCTGATCATCCCCAATCAATAACCTGTGCCTGCCTTCTCCCCATATCCCTTGATTCCACTAGCCCCTAGAGCTCTATCTAACTCTCTCTTAAATCCATCCAGTGATTTGGCCTCCTCTGCCCTCTGTGGCAGAGAATTCCACAAATTCACAACTTTCTGGGTGAAAAAGTTTTTTCTCACCTCAGTTTTAAATGGCCTCCCCTTTATTCTAAGACTGTGGCCCCTGGTTCTGGACTCGCCCAACATTGGGAACATTTTTCCTACATCAAGCTTGTCCAGTCCTTTTATAATTTTATATGTTTCTATAAGATCCCCTCTCATCCTTCTAAACTCCAGTGAATACAAGCCTAGTCTTTTCAATCTTTCCTCATGTCAGTCCCGCCATCCCAGGGATCAATCTCGTGAACCTACGCTGCACTTCCTCAAATTAGGAGACCAAAACTGTACACAATACTCCAGATGTGGTCTTACCAGGGCCCTATACAACTGCAGAAGAACCTCTTTACTCCTATACTGAAATCCTCTTGTTATGAAGGCCAACATTCCATTAGCTTTCTTCACTGCCTGCTGTACCTGCACGCCAACTTTCAGTGACTGGTGTACAAGGACACCCAGGTCTTGCTGCACCTCCCCCTTACCTAAGCTAACTCCATTGAGATAATAATCTGCCTCCTTGTTTCTGCCGCCAAGGTGGATAACCTCACATTTATCTATATTATACTGCATCTGCCACGCATCTGCCCTCTCACTCAACCTGTCCAGGTCACCCTGCAACCTCCTGACATCCTCTTCACAGTTTACACTGCCACCCAGCTTTGTGTCATCCGCGAACTTGCTAGTGTTGCTTCTAATTCCCTCTTCCAAATCATTAATATATATGGCAAACAGTTGCGGCCCCAACACCGAGCCTTGTGGCACTCCACTCGCCACTGCCATTCTGAAAAGGACCCGTTTACTCCTACACTTTGCTTCCTGTCTGCTAACCAATTTTCTATCCATGTCAACACTCTACCCCAATACCATGTGCTCTAATTTTAGTCACCAATCTCCCATGCGGGACCTTATCAAAGGCTTTCTGAAAGTCTAGAAACATAGAAACATAGAAACATAGAAAATAGGTGCAGGAGTAGGCCATTCGGCCCTTCGAGCCTGCACCACCATTCAATATGATCATGGCTGATCATCCAGCTCAGTAGCCTGTACCTGCCTTCTCTCCATACCCCCTGATCCCTTTAGCAAAAAGGGCCACATCTAACTCCCTCTTAAATATAGCCAATGAACTGGCCTCAACTACCTTCTGCGGCAGAGAATTCCACAGACTCACCACTCTCTGTGTGAAGAAATGTTTTCTCATCTCGGTCCTAAAAGACTTCCCCCTTATCCTTAAGCTGTGACCCCTGGTTCTGGACTCCCCCAACATCGGGAACAATCTTCCCACATCTAGCCTCTCCAACCCCTTAAGAATTTTATATGTTTCTATAAGATCCCCCCTCAGTCTTCTAAATTCCAGCGAGTACAAGCCCAGTCTATCCAGTCTTTCCTCATATGAAAGTCCCGCCTAGATACACTAGATACGCTACATCCACTGGCTCCCCTTCATCCATTTTACTTGCCATGTCCTCAAAAAATTCCAGAAGATTAGTCAAGCATGATTTCCCTTTCATAAATCCATGCTGACTTGGACTTATCCTTTTACTGCTATCCAAATGCACCGTTATTACCTCTTTAATAATTGACTTCAGCTTCTTTCCCACCACCGAAGTCAGGCTAACTGGTCTGTAATTCCCCGCTTTCTCTCTCTCGCTCCTTTCTTGAAAAGTGGGATAACATTAGCTATCCTCCAATCCACAAGAACTGATCCTGGATCTATTGAACATTGGAAAATGGTCACCAATGCGTCCACTATGTCTAGAGCCACCTCCCTGAGGACCCTGGGATGCAGACCATCAGGCCCAGAGGATTTATCATCCTTCAGTCCCATTAGTCTACCCAACACTATTTCTCACCTAATGAAAATTTATTTCAGTTCCTCTACCCCCCCTAGATCCTCTTTCCTCCAGTACATCTGGGAGATTGTTTGTGTCTTCCTTAGTGAAGGCAGATCCAAAGTACCTGTTCAACTCTTCTGCCATTTCCTTGTTACCCATAATAATTTCACCCGTGTCTGCCTTCAAGGGACCCACATTTGACTTTGCTACTCTTTTTCTCTTAACATATCTAAAGAAGCTTTTACTTCTTTGTATTCTTGGCCAGCTTCCTCTTGTTCTTCATCTTTTCAGCCCGTATTGCCCGTTTTGTAACCTTCTGTTGTCTTATGAAAGTTTCCCAATCCTCTGGCTTCTGGCTACTCTTTGCTGTGTTATACATCTTTTCTTTTAGTTTTATTCCATCTCTAACTTCCCTTGACAGCCACGGTTGCCTCCTACTCCCCTTAGAATCTTTCTTCCTTTTTGGAATGAAATGATCCTGCGTCTTCCGGATTATGCCCAGAAATTCCTGCCATTGCTGTTCCACCGTCAACCCTGCTAGGATCCCTTTCCAGTCGACCTTGGCTAGCTCCTCTCTCATGCCTTTATAGTCCCTTTTGTTCAACTGCAACACTGACACTTCCAATTTAACCTTCTCCTTCTCAAATTGCAGATTAAAACTAATCACATTATGATCACTACCTCCAAGCGGTTCCTTTACCTCTTCTCTTTATTAAATCTGGTTCATTGGACAACACTAAATCCAGAATTGCCTTTTCTCTGGTAGGCTCCATTACAAGCTGCTCGAAGAATCCATCTCGGAAGCACTCCACAAACTCTCTTTCTTCGGGTCCAGAACCAACCTGATTTTCCCAGTCTACCTGCAGATTGAAATCGCCCATCACCACAGTGGCATTACCATTCTTACATGCCAGTTTTAACTCCTGCTGCAACTTACACCCTACATCCGGGCTACTATTTGGTGGTCTGTAGATAACAACTCTCCTGAGATGCTGCCTGACCTGCTGAGTTAATCCAGCATTTTGTGAATAAATATCTTCGATTTGTACCAGCATCTGCAGTTATTTTCCTACACTCATTGCAAGTTTAGTGTATTCCTTCTTCTGAGCTGTTACTGCAAAGAATCATATGCCATGAGCTGGCTCAGTCGAATTGTAAGAACTTAGCCTTAATGTTTTCCCTTGCATTTCTTTTAAAACGTTATTAGACTATTGTTGATAATAGTGAAATTCCAACCTTCACCTCTCAATACGTACTGATTCAACATTTCCAAAATCAGTGGACTACGTAGTCATTACTTGAGCGTAAAACATCCCTTGATGTAAGATTGTAATATTTATTGATTGTTCTTTATTAAGGCATTTATCAAAAAAATCAATTATATGTTGATATTCTGTACCTATTTCAAGCTATCAAACTACAAATTTCTTACACAACAGCGTAATTTAAAACCTGCGAAACTTTTGATATGTGACGTAAATAACGTGACGTATGTACGATTGCAGTATCCAATGGACATATTGGGAATGAGTCAACATTTTTGTGAGAACACCTGGAAAGAAAATCCTAGCAAACGACTTTGAATCTGTTGCAGTATAAATGAGAGAGGGACTGAAACATTGGATTTTTAAGCTATCCACAGTTATTTTACACTTGAACATGAACACCTTTAATAAAAGAGATATGAATTTGATTTAAATTTCACTTTTGGTCAAGCAGTTGAAAGTCATGAGGTCAAACTTTACAAATGTGCTGATGTATGCAAGTGTAAAACTATAACTATAAACGAGAAAAGGTTAAAGTGACATTTATCTCACTGCAGACAGAAGAAACTGCAGATGGCGGTTTACAAAAAAACGGCAAAACTCAGTAACTCAGCTAATGTGGGGAAAATGTGAGGGGAGGTGAGGGCAGGGGGAGTAGGTTAGTTGCCTAAAATTGTGGTTGCAGGCAAAAGTACTGGGGAGGGGGTGGTTTAGATGGGAAGGAATGAGTGAACTAAGGAGTTGCGGAGGGAGTCGTCTCTGTGGAAGGCTGAAAGGGATGGGATTGGGAAGTTGTGACTGGTGGGGGGGATCAGGTTGAAGGTGGTGGAAATGTTGGAGAATTATGTGTTGGATGCGGAGGCCTTTCGGGTGAAAGCTGACCAGTCGGAACCAGAAAGAACAGTAAGGAACAGGGAACTGTTCCTTCCTGTGGCTTCACAGTTCACACTTCTTCTATCCTTATCTCACACTTTTTGTCTTTTCATCTCTGGCATTTGTCCACCCAATTGCCAATCAAGAAAAAACCCTTACTTATTTATACCAGACTTTGTCCTGCCCCCAACTCTCTTCCACCTTTCTCCATCCCACAACAATCAGTCTGAAGAAGGGTCCTGACCCAAAAATGTTGCCTAATCATGTTCTCCATAGATGCTGCCTGACCTGCTGAGTTACTCCAGCACTTTCTGTCTATTTATCTCCCTGTTCTTATTCTAAGATTACAAGTCTGTGCCAAACAGAACTATATTCTCAGAAATTGCATTTTATTTCATTTTAAACATAACTACCTGAACTTCTCTCAGACACGAGATGAGTTACTTTTGCTAAATATGTAAACTGGGGAATCATTTTGCAACAGCATTATCTCATAATCACTACTGAAATTGACCTGTTCATTGTCTAAATGAAGAATAATATCGAATTCCCTGGACCTTTTCAATTGATGATTTGGGATCTTCAACCCGAATAAACTGACAGGTTTATAAAGAAATGTATGGATGAGTGTATACCTACAAAAATATTCTGTGCTTTTCCAAACCAGAACCTTGGATGAACCAGGGGACTCATAATCTGAAAAGGGCGTAATCTCTAGTTTTAAAAACTGGTAATCCAGTATTTTAAACAAATCCAGGTTTGATTTCCTTAAGTCCTTTACAAAGAGACAATTCCGAGCTAAGCTGGAGAACTGACGGAAGCTCAACAGCTGTCATAAGGTCATGTCATAAGTAATAGGAGCAGAATTAGGCCATCAAATCTACTCCACCATTCAATCATGGCTGATCTATCTCTCTCTCCTAACCCCATTCTCCTGCTTTCGCCTCATTACCTGTGACACCTGTAGAATCTATCTCTCTCCGCATTAAAAATATCCATTGACTTGGCCTCCACAGCCTCCTGTGGCAAAGGATTTTACAGATTCACCACCCTCTGACTCAAGAAATTCCTTCTCATCTCCTTCCGAAAGGAACATCCTCTAATTCTGGGGCCATGACCTCTATAGACAATAGACAATAGACAATAGGTGCAGGAGGAGGCCATTCGGCCCTTTGAGCCAGCACCGCCATTCAATGTGATCATGGCTGATCATTCTCAATCAGTACCCCGTTCCTGCCTTCTCCCCATACCCCGTTCCTGCCTTCTCCCCATACCCCCTGACTCCGCTATCCTTAAGAGCTCTATCCAGCTCTCTCTTGAATGCATTCAGAGAATTGGCCTCCACTGCCTTCTGAGGCAGAGAATTCCACAGATTCACAACTCTCTGACTGAAAAAGTTTTTCCTCATCTAAGTTCTAAATGGCCTACCCCTTATTCTTAAACTGTGGCCCCTTGTTCTGGACTCCCCCAACATTGGGAACATGTTTCCTGCCTCTAACGTGTCCAACCTCTTAATAATCTTATAGGTTTCCTCTCACCTTCAAACTATCCAAGCTGTGGCAATGCTTGCATGTTGTCACCTCCTACAAAGCAAAACCGGGTAGCATAAGTGGCAACAACACATCACTTCAGTGAGCTCAACGCCTTTTTATGAAAACTTTGAAAGGGAGAACAATGACACACGTACACACACTTCCCCTGACAATCTGGTGATCTCAGTCGACGAGACTGTCATCAGAGTATTCTTCCTGCTGGTGAATCTATGAAAAGCATCTGGCCCAGATGTACCTGACCGAGTACCAAAGACCTTTGGGGGCCAATCTTCAAAAGAGCATCTATTGCACGTGTCCGAGGGTATGATGACCTGCCTCAATGACAACTTACATCCGCCATAATGAGGTTAGTTACAAATGAAGTGGATCCACTCCTATTGCCACAACAGATCAACAGCAGATGCTATCTCACTGGCACACTGGCCCTGAACCATCTCTGAACCATCTGGATAACAGGAACACATATGTCAGGATGCTGTTCATTGACGACAGCTTGGTATTATAAGAAAATAACTGCAGATGCTGGTACAAATCGAAGGTATTTATTCACAAAATGCTGGAGTAACTCAGCAGGTCAGGCAGCATCTCAGGAGAGAAGGAATGGGTGACGTTTCGGGTCGAGACCCTTCTTCAGACTGATGTCAGGGGGGCGGGACAAAGGAAGGATATAGGTGGAGACAGGAAGATAGAGGGAGAACTGGGAACAAGGAGGAGAAGAGAGGGACAGAGGAACTATCTAAAGTTGGAGAAGTCGATGTTCATACCACTGGGCTGCAAGCTGCCCAAGCGAAATATGAGGTGCTGTTCAAAATCACCCCCTCCAAACTCATCAATAAGCTCAAAGACCGGCGCTTCCATTCCTCCCTTTGTAAGCCCCTCACCTTTCCCTCACCATGACTTCCTCATCATGAGACCTCAGTCAGTGCAGATTGATTATAATATTTTCTCCTGTTGACCATCAATGCAGGTGCAGCTCACGGCAGTGGGGGTAGCCTCCTGCGCTACTCTATTGACACCCATGACTATGTAGCTAAGCAGAGTTCCAAGGCCATCTATAAATTAGGCAAAGACACCATTGTGGATGGTAATGAGTGGGCATTTAAGAGAGAGATACACTATGTAGATGAATGGTTTTGTTGATGTTGAGTCCCAACAGCAACCTCTTGCTCAACATTAACAAAACCAAAGAACTAATCGTTGATGGGGACACAGTACCATAGCAGTAGAGTTGCTGCCTTACAGTGCCAGAGACCCAGGTTTGATCCTGACTATGGGCACTGTCTGTATGTAATTATTACATTCTCCCAATGACTGCATGGGTTTTCTCCGGTTTCCTCCCACACTCCAAAGACAGGTCCAAACACCTGGTGGTGCTGTACAATGACAGCTTCGCCAACAGTCTGTCTTGCCCTTTTCTTTCTTTATTGTTTTTAGTATGTTGTTAATGTATGTTCTCATGTATCTTTAGCTTTATATTATGTGGGGTGTGGGTGGGGTAGGAGCAATCTTTTTAAAATCTCTTTCCTCGACGGAGATGCAATTTTTTCCATGTTGTATCTCTGTCCACACTGCGGCCTAACATTGAGGAGCTGGTGGCCTCTTGCTGGGGATCGACTTTGGGAGCTCCAACTTTTATGTAGTTGTGCGTCTAGGTGCTTTTTCTGGTATGACTGTATGGTAAATCAAATCTCACTGTCCCTTAAATGGTGACAATAAAGGACCATTGAACCATTGAACCATTGAACCATTGAATTGGCTTTGGTAAAATTGTAAATTGTCTAGTATGTAAGATAGAGCTAGAGTACGGGTGATTGCAGGTCGGCGCAGACTTGGTGGGTCAAAGGGCCTGTTTCTCTGCTGTATCTCTACAGTCTAAAGGCTTTGGAAAGGGGAACTTGGGAGACAATGCACAATTTTCATTGATGGATCGGTGGTAAGGATAATTAGCTGTTTCAAATTCCTGGGCCTTAACATTTCAGATGTAACTATCTGCTGAGCTCAGAATGTGCGCAAGCACACCTATTTTCTTAGAAGTTTCAAGAGATGGGGGTGACACAGTGGTACAGCAGTAGAGTTGCTGCCTTGCATCAATCCCGGCTCCAGGTGCTATCTGTACGGAGTTCTCCCTGTGACCGCATGGGTTTTTCCCTGCTGCTCCAGATTCCTCCCACATCCCAATAGACAATAGACAATAGACAATAGACAATAGGTGCAGGAGTAGGCCATTCAGCCCTTTGAGCCAGCACCACCATTCAATGTGATCATGGCTGATCATTCTTAATCAGTACCTCGTTCCTGCCTTCTCCCCATACCCCCTGACTCCGCTATCCTTAAGAGCTCTATCTAGCTCTCTCTTGAATGCATACAGAGAATTGGCCTCCACTGCCTTCTGAGGCAGAGAATTGCACAGATTCACAACTCTCTGACTGAAAAAGTTTTTCCTCATCCCCGTTCTAAATGGCCTACCCCTTATTCTTAAACTGTAGCCCCTTGTTCTGGACTCCCCCAATATTGGGAACATGTTTCCTGCCTCTAACATGTCCAACCACTTAATAATCTTACATGTTTCAAGATTCAAGATCAAGATTCAAGATATCTTTATTTGTCATCCTTTTGGATGAAATTTAGTCACCCACAGTCCAATAATAAAAGCAATAAAACAAACAAATTACACAACCCCACCCAACGCACAAAAAAAAGAAACATCCATCACAGTGAGTCTCCTCCAGTCCTCTCCTCACTGTGATGGAAGGCCAGAATGTCTTTTCCCTTCCCCGCCGTCTTCTCCCACAGTCAGGCTGGTGTCGTTGCCACGTTCCAGGCAGCGCCGGATGGTAAAAGGTCCGCAGCGGGCCGACCCAAGCCCCGCGATCCGGGGCGGTCGAACACACTGTCGCTGTTGCTGCACGTCTGGGCGGTCGTGGCTCCCGGCATTGAAGCCCCCGTCAAGCAGAGAAAAATCCCGCGGCCTTTTTCAGGCCGCGCCGGACGGTGAAATGTCCGCGGCGGGCCGACCCAAGCCCCGTGATCCGGGGCGGGCAACCACGCTGACGCTGCCGGAGCTCACGATGTCGGCATCCATGCGGCCCGAGCCTATGGCGAGTCGCAGCCGCTCCCGCAGCCTCCGAGGACGGCCGGCTCCGCTGATGGTGAGACCGGTCCGCGGGCTCTGCGAACCGGAGCCCTGGAGGCCGCCAGCTCCAGGAGTTGTGCCGCTGGTAGGCCGCAGCGGGAACGGAGACCCGACCCAGAAAACAAAGGTCGGGTCTCCGTTCGGAAGGGACACATATTACAATTTTACAGTTCCCCCCCTCCCCCCCACATACACACATAGTACACAAACACAAAAACACACATTCAATAAGATGGCTGTGCTGGCTCAAAGGGCCGAATGGCCCTCTCCTGCACCTATTTTCTATGATTCTAAGATCCCCTCTCATCCTTCTAAATTCCAGTGTACACAAGCCTAGTCGCTCCAGTCTTTGCTTTGTACAGCTTTGTAAGCTAATTGACTTCTGTAAATTTTCCCTAGTGTGTCGGATAGAACTAGTGTATGGGTGATGGTTGGTCGAAGCGGACTCAGTGGGCCAAATGGCCTGTTTCCACGCCTTATCTCTAAACTAAACTAAGAATCGGTATGTCTTAAAATACTCTGACAAACTTCCATAGAAATACTGTAGAAAATATCCTGGCTTGATGCTTTATGGCACAGGGGTGCAAGAGGCTTCAGAGGGTGATGGACTTAGCCCACTCTATCATGAGCACAGCCCACCCTCCATTGAAAGCATCCATATGAGGCACTGCCTCAAGAATACAGCAATTGTCAACAATCCTCACCATCCAGGCAATGCTCACTGCTAATCTGGGCAGGAGGTATAGCAGCTTGAGTCCCACACCACTTGGTTCAGCAACAGCTACTTTCATTACAGTAATTAGGTTCTTGCCCAACCTGCACAACCCTAACCCTAACCCGACAACGGAACACCATGGTCTACATCTTGCACAATCATGGGCTTGTATTTTTTAATAATTTGTCGCACTGGTGCCATGTTTATTTTGCACAGTCTTCTTTTCTTCCGAGGTGTCACATGTAATTTACGTACAAGATATGCATAATTTGTTTTTGACTGAGCCTATTTGCCGGTTGCAAGCAAAAGTTTTCCTTGTATATGTACCTCAATGCACTTGTGCAAATGACAATAAATATAAATTAACTTGACTTGGTTCTTGAAACATTGCCTGTTTCTCTTTCAATGGATGCTGCCTGACTTTCTGGGTTTTCCCTGCATTTTATGTTTCTGTTTCATGTTCCTGACTCCTGGGCTCATACTTGAAGCAGCATTCCCAACCATGCAACATATGTGCCTTCACAATAGCATCAGCCTACATCAGCACAGAAAATCTTCTGAATTAGTGACAGTATCATTCATGAAAATATGCCATCTGCACAAATTACTACAGAAGGAGGAAGGGTCCTGTCCCGAAACGTCACCTATCCGTGTTCTCTAGAAATTCAGCCTGACCTGCTGAAAGTTACTCCAGCACTTTGTCCCCTATTTGTAAACCCGCACCTGCAGTTCTGTGTTTCTACATTTTGACAGCTCCGCTGCGAAACCTCCTCAAGGTAGGTCAACTCTCCTCTCTCCAACAGGGGAAGAAAGGTTCCTGAAGCATTATCTACCATGTTCTCCAGAGATGCTAGACTGAGTTACTCCAGCACTTTGTGTCCTTTTTTTAAACTACTAAAGTTATGTTTCATGTAACAATATGCAAACTATTGTTCTGACCAATTGGGCTGATACATCCTTATTGTCACACTTCACTTAAATACATTCAATTTCTATTCTCGGTTGTATTTCTTTTCCTCTTGAGCTCACTCACTAAAATTTGGAAAGGTATACAATACAATACAATACAATACAATATATCTTTATTGTCATTGTACCCAGGGATACAACGAGATTGGGAATGCGCCTCCCATACGATGCAATAATTTAATTAATTTAGACAACAGCAACACAACAAAACAATTGTAACAGTTTTAGACAGGATAAAGTGCAAGTTGATCTATGCGTTGTGACCATCCGGCTCAGCAGGACCGGTTCATAGCAGCTATGGCCCTGGGGATGAAGCTGTTCCTGAGTCTGAAGGTGCGGGCGTAGAAGGCCTTGTATCGTCTGCCCGATGGTAGGAGTTCGAACAGACTAGCCTCAGTGCTGCCTCTTCAATGATTTAGAAATGTGAATTTACCAGCGATATTGCAGCCTTTGTGACAGATTATTCTAAATTTTATCACATTTAAGTGGACAAACTCAATCAAAATGTAAACCAAATTAAGGTAACGATTCTGTAGTTAGTATTCAGTTTGTCTTGGGAAACATTTAGATAATGTTATAATTTCTTCAATAGACTTTATCTACAAGAGACTTGATGAAACATAGTGATGCTCTTCGCTGTATCCATTTCCAGAGGCATTTTGTGGCAGTGGTGGCTTGAAGGTGACACACCCAACGAGGCGGCACAGTAGCGCAGAGGAAGAGTTGCTGCCTTACAGCGCTAGAGTTTGATCCTGACTATGGGTGCAGTATGTGGATGATCAGCCATGATCACAATGAATGGCAGTGTTGGCTCGAAGGGCCAAATGGCCACCTCCTGCACCTATTTTCTGTTTTTATTTTCTGTTTCTATGTACAGATCTTTTCTCCCTGTGACCACATGGGTTATCTCCTCTTGCTCCTCCCACCTTCCAGAGATGTGCTGGTTTGTAGGTTAATTAGCTTTTGTAAATTGTAAATTTTGTAAATTGTTCCTAGTGTGTAGAATAGAACTAATGTATGGCTGATCGCTGGTCAGCGTGGACTCGGTAGGCCAAAAGACATGCTTCCACGCTGTATCTCTAAAACTAAAACTAAAAAACTAAAGGGTCATTTCAAATCAAATCAATTCCATTTTGTGGAATTAATTATCTGACATCTGGACAAGGCACATTCTCAGTACCTCAGGGCACTATTACAGAATGAACAGCCATCCAGAATTTAACTGCTGAAAAACATTCCCTGGATGTCTCCATCCTGGCACTGCTGGAGGTGTTGTAATTAAGAAAATAACTGCAGATGCTGGTACAAATCAAAGGTATTTATTCACAAAATGCTGCAGTAACTCAGTAGGTCAGGCAGCATCTCAGGAGAGAAGGAATGGGAGACGTTTCGGGTCGAGACCCTTCTTCAGACTGCTGGAGGTGTTCATTACTGAAGATATTGTTCTTGCCCTATCACTCAGGGATCTTGGGCGATTCTACACACACATATATATATATGTATATTTACCCATCTCTGGGGAGCCTGTTTCCAGGCTTTCCTCAGACAACATACCGTCGGGTGGCAGAATAGATAGTGACATTTTAAATACTTTTGAATAGGTGCAAGGCCAATGGATTATGCCTTCATGACCTGGGTACTCCTCAACCTGAGGAGTACCTTCAGCAACAGACTGGTTCCACCAAGATGCAGCACAATGCCATACGAGATCCTTTTACCCTGTGGCTATCAATCTGTACAACTCCTCCCCCTTCTGTCGTGGGATAGAACCACCTTCCTCCCCCCCCCCCCCCCCCCCAATCTTTGCATCTTTGCATATCCCCAATCCTTTCCACTCATCACTTTAATTTCATGTTTCATGTATCCTGTGTTTTATGACTGCTGGCAGATCAATGTTCCTCCTGGGATAAATAAAGTTCTATCATATCGTACCATATGCAAGGATATGGATCACGTGCAGACAAAGGAGATTAGTTTATCTAAGCCTCACGTTCAGCGGGATGTCTGTTCTATATTC
Organism: Rhinoraja longicauda; assembly: GCF_053455715.1. Taxonomy (NCBI): domain Eukaryota; kingdom Metazoa; phylum Chordata; class Chondrichthyes; order Rajiformes; family Arhynchobatidae; genus Rhinoraja; species Rhinoraja longicauda. The sequence goes on along the minus strand of NC_135953.1, from coordinate 45,113,340 downwards.
TATGTTCTAGACTTCCCTGCCAAACAAATGTCTCTAAGTCCATAAACAATAATGAGTATAGAAGTTGGGAGGTCATGTTGCAGTTGCATAAGACGTCGGTGAGACCATGGATTGTAATCATGTATAGTCTTTTCTTTGACTGTACAGCATGCAAACAAAAGCTTTTCTCTGTACCTCGGTACATGTGACAATAATAAATAACAATAATAACAATAATAAAAAGAAGAACAAGTTAGGAAAAGGGGACGTACAATGAGATCTGGGTGTCCTAGTGCATCAGTCACTGAAAGGAAGCATGCAGGTACAGCAGGCAGTGAAGAAAGCCAATGGAATGTTGGCCTTCATAACATGAGGAGTTGAGTATCAGAGCAAAGAGGTCCTTCTGCAGTTGTATAGGGCCCTAGTGAGACTGCACCTGGAGTACTGTGTGCATTTTTGGTCTCCAAATTTGAGGAAGGACATTCTTGCTAATGAGGGGGTGCAGCGTAGGTTTACTAGGTTAATTCCTGGAATGGCGGGACTCTCGTATGTTGAAAGACTGGAGCGGCTAGGCTTGTATACACTGGAATTTAGAAGGATGAGAGGGGATCTTATCGAAGCATAAGATTATTAAGGGGTTGGACACGTTAGAGGCAGGAAAATGTTCCCAATGTTGGGGGAGTCCAGAACAAGGGGCCACAGTTTAAGAATAAGGGGTAGGCCATTTAGAACAGAGATGAGGAAAAACTTTTTCAGTCAGATTGTTGTAAATCTGTGGAATTCACTTACCTCAGAAGGCAGTGGAGGCCAATTCTCTGAATGCATTCAAGAGAGAGCTAGATAGAGCTCTTAAGGATAGCGGAGTCAGGGGGTATGGGGAGAAGGCAGGAACGGGGTACTGATTGAGAATGATCAGCCATGATCACATTGAATGGTGGTGCTGGCTCCAAGGGCGGAATGGCCTCCTCCTGCACCTATTGTCTATTGAACAGTACAGCACAGGCCCTTTGGCCCAACTTGCCCATGCTGACCAAGATGCCCCATTGACGCTGGCCCCATCTACTGGCATTTGGTCAATATCCCTCTAAACCTTTCCTATCCATGTAAAATCTACGAAGGAAAGAAGCATTTTCAGGTGGAGCCATAAGGAATCCTAAAATAGGGTGACAATTCTCCAAAGGAGACTATGGAATCAAAGAATGAAATCAAAAAGCTAAGTGTTTCTTTGCACACTTGAAACAGCACAGCAAGCTCAGCACAGCAATACAGTGGAAGACCTGACCCATACAATTCCCTCATCCCGTGCTTTTACTGGCTCACTAGCTAGTGATTGTAACATATCAATAAGTGAATCCTTGCTCCAACTTCCCGGTAATGATTTCTGCTTCCCATCTATAATACCCAAAATGTATTAAATAAAATCTGTTTATCATCTTCTCTAAACAATGTAACAACAACTAAAATGGCGTGGACTTGGTGGGCCAAAATATCTGTTTCCATCCTGTATCGCTAATTTAAACTAAAGTATGCCCTTTGGCCCATAATGTCTGTGTCGTACATGATACCAAGATCAACTTCTATCCAAGAAGGGTTTGGACTCGAAATCACGCCTATTCCTTTTCTTCAGAGATGCTGCTTGACCCACTGAGTTACTCTAGCATTTGTGTCTATAATCGGAATAAACCTGCATCTGTAGTCCCTTCCTGCACATCAACGCTTATCTCCTTGCACATAATCCACATCCCTTCTTTCTCTGCATATCCATATGCTTATCCAAAAGTCTCCTAAATGCCACCATGGTTCAGTATCTGCCTCAACCACAACCCCTGCAGTGCGTTCCAGACACTAATATTCTTAATCTAAACCAATTTTAAAAGCTCTCTGGATAATATGTTTCCTTACGACGGACAATAATGTCGCTCTTGGAGCTTCACGAAAAGATTACAAAATGCAACTTACACACTAGATTCAGGCTTGAAAATGTTAACCTGGTAATATATTTAAAATACTTAACCACTCAGGGTGCAAATATAATGATTTACAAACTCAGTTTTTGAGCAGTTGTCAGATATGGCACAATCGATAATTTAAAACCACCACATTCTGTGAAAATTTATGATAAACTACAACCCAATTTTTTTAATGTATTTAATTCTGGCTGGCAAGGAGCTACAATTCCAAATGCTTGTGAAAAAAAAAAGACCTATACAGCTCACAGTAACATCAAACTGATTATGTGCAAAGATTAAAGCACATAAATGCACAACGTTGCCAAATTTCAAGCATTTATGCCTGCATTTACAAGTGATTGTATTGTTAACATATAAAATGACGACTAAGCAATACGTTGTCGACTTAATCCTCGTCTTTCTTTAAAAATCGGGCTCAATTTTGTAATGAGGAGAAGGTTTTGGTGCACGCCAACAGGTAACGGGTCATTAGGCATTTTCCAAATGGGATGGCTGAAATTACTTACAAGATTAGAAAGCTGATAAAAAAGGACAAACGTCCATTTATGTAATGATGGAAAATTATGGGAGAGATTAAAACCATAAATTAAATAGATTACTCCTGTGTTCCCCAGCAGATTTAATAAGCAAAGATGTTTCCCCGAAGTAAAAACCAATCCACATTTGTTATCTAATAATTCAATATTATGCTCGTCCATTCTGCTCGATTTAAGAGATTTTTGAGAAAACGCCTCGGATAGCACAGAAAGGTGAAATACGAGTTTCATCATGGGTGCTGATGCATAAAAACAGGGTTCCCTGGTGGGAAAAGTCAGGTTCAGGTAGAGTGAGACAGTATGCAGCAAATGGTAGGGGAAGGGTGAGAAGCACATGTATGGTACGTAGGACATTATTCGGCTCTGATCATGTGGAAGCTAACTTTCTTTTCATAATGCTCCAGTTTTGTAAATAAAAATTGCCTTGTCGTTTAAAAACAACACCTGCAGCAGCAAAGTGTGAAAATGAAGTTGTCAGCACTTTAACAAGCAATTGTACACAGGGAGGTGGTGAGACCAAGCGTCATTGGCTGAAAGAAAAATCACATAACCGGACACCCAATCCTCATCTCACAGGATATATTTTCTTTAATGATGTCATTTTTTTAAGGCAATAACTGTCTGTGATTTGCTGTTTCAGAGTAAGCTGCAGCAGTCTCAGAAGGCTTGTTCTGCACCAACGGGAATTGGGTACAATGTATGCCTGCAAATCTCTGCCTCCTTCATGATTGCTAGGCACATTCCCAGATCCTGACAGACTTCTTAAGCCTGAAGTCTTGAGTCTCAAGAAGGCTCTCGACCTGAAACATCATCTATTCCTTTTCTCTATAGATGCTGCCTAGCCCACTGAGTTACTCCAGCATTTTGTGTCTATTCAGCCATGATCACATTGAATGGCGGTGCTGGCTCGAGGGGCCAAATGGCCTACTCCTGCACCTATTGTCTATTGTCTATAACATTGTGGCCAATCCTCCACCTCAACACCATTTTCAATAGACAATAGACAGTAGACAATAGGTGCAGGAGTAGGCCATTTGGCTCTTCGAGCCAGCACCACCATTCACTGTGATCATGGCTGACCATCCACAATCAGTACACCGTTCCTGTCTTCTCCCCATATCACTTGACTCCGTTATCTTTAAGAGCTCTATCTAACTCTCTCTTGAAAGCATCCAGAGGATTGGCCTCCACTGCCTTCTGAGGCAGAGAATTCCACAGATTCACAACTCTCTGGGTGAAAAAGGTTTTCCTCATCTCTGTTCTAAATGGCCTACCCCTTATTCTTAAACTGTAGCCCCTGGTTCTGGACTCCGGCAACATTGGGAACATGTTTCCTGCCTCTAGCGTGTCAAATCCCTTAATAATCTTCTATGTTTCAATAAGATCCCCTCTCATCCTTCTAAATTCCAGTGCATACAAGCCCAGTCGCTGCATTCTTTGAACCTATGACAGTCCCGCCATCCCGGGAATTAACCTTGTGAACCTTTGCTGCATTCCCTCAATAGCAAGAATGTCCTTCCTCAAATTTGGAGACCATAAATGCACACAATACTCCAGATGTGGTCTCATTAGGGCCCTGTACAACTGCAGAAGGACCTCTTTGCTCCTTTTCTTCAACTCTTGTTATGAAGGCCAACATGCCATTAGCTTTCTTCACTGCCTGCACTATTTTTATATTTCTTCAAGATCCTTTTATCCAGAATCTATTAATCTTTCCTTTGATTGAACTGAGTCTCCAAAGCCCTCTGAGGAGACAATTCTAAACATTCACCACCTTCTTAATGATAACAATTCTCATCCTCAATCTTAAATAGCCTAACCCTTATTCTGGGACTGTGACCCTTGGTTCTATACTTCTGAACCAGGAATAACATCCTCCTTGCATTCAGTCCACAGAGATCTGAATATTCTGTAACCTTGAATGAGCTCTACTCCCATTCATCTAAACTCAGCAATCACAGGTTTCTTCTACTCAATCTCTCCTGATATTGCAAACCCACCACCTCTGGAGTAAAACTTTACTGCACCTCTGCCACTGAAGTATATCCTATTTTAGATGAATAGTGCAAAACTGCTAACAATATTCCAAATCTTGTCACACCAATGTTCCATACAAATTGACTGAGGGCACCAAACGTCATATTTCTATTTTTTAAAATTATGATGCAAAGCCAGGTAAACCTAGTAAAGATATCCTTACTCCTGTATTTAACTTATTTTGTCATAAAGGATACCATTCCATTAGCCTTCTTAATCACGGTACATCTACATGATAGCTTTTGGTGATGTGCGCAAAGGTGCTCAGATTCCTTTGATACATTAATATTACTCATTTTCTCAACGTTTAATAACACAGCGCCTTTCCAATTTTTGCACCAAAATTGACTTTGCATTTTTCAAATTTACATCTATCATGTTCAAACCCATCCAAGCAATTTGCCCATATTCTCTTGGTCTCTTTACATCCTTCACTCTACTCATAATTTTACTTGGTTTGTATCATCATCAAAATTGGAAAAATGACATTTGGTGCCCTTATTCAAATCGTTGATATGGAACCATGAGGCCCAAACACAAATTCCCAGTCACAATCTACAAAGCTGAAGATGAGTTTGTTTATGCTTTCTGTCCAATAATTAATTCTCAGTCCACATTGATATACCATCCAAACCTCCATGTGCTCTAATCGTGTTGACCAATCTCTTGTGTTGGACCTTATTAAAGTCTCCTTAAAAGATAAATACACCATATCCACAGGTTTCCTCTTATGATTTCTACCAGCCACATTAAGAACCCTAAGATTTCCCTGTACAAATCTAAGCAACCATTGTTCTATCCTATTTTCTTTACGTTGTTCTTTTATTACATCCTTCCTAATAAATACCAACAAGTTTTCCTGTGCAGATTAGACTATTTGCGCTATGAATTTCTGTTTTTGCTCTCTCTATGTTCCTCATTCACAATCTCTCAAGCCGGTTTTCAAAACTTTGATGTAGATCATTGGGTCATAAGGTCATAAGGTCATAAGCGATGGGAGTAGAATTAGGTCATTCAGCCCATCGAGTCTATTCCGCTATTCAATCATGGCTGATCTATCTCTCCCTCTTAATCCCATTCTCCTGCCTTCTCCCCATAACCTCTGACATCTATACTAACCAAAAATCTATCTATCTCTGTCTTAAAAATATCCGCAGACTTGGCCTCCACAGCCTTCTGTGGCAAAGAATTCCACAGACTCACTATCCTCTTACTAAAGAAAATTCTCCTCATCTCCTTTCTAAAAGAATGTCCTTTAATTCTGATGTAATGACCACTAGTGGAAACATACTCTCCGCATCCACTCTATCCAAGCCTTTCACTATTCTGTTTGTTTCAATGAGATTCCCCATCATTCTTCCAAACTCCTGCAAGTACAGGCCCAGTGCCGACAAACGCTCATCATAGGTTAACCTACTAACTCCTGGGATCATTCTTGTAAACCTCCTCTGGACTTTCTCCAGAGCCAGCATATCCTTCATCAGATATGGTGCCCAGAATTGCTCACAATATTCGAAATGCGGCCTTCCCAGCACCTTACAGAACCTCAGCATTACATCCCTGTTTTTGTATACAAGCCCTCTTGAAATAAATGCTAGCATTGAGTTTGCTTTCCCTGGGATTCATTACCATTTAATCACAACCATTTCTCACCAATTTCTCCAGTACTGTTTTGTACGATTCTGGTACTTTTTCAAATCGATACTTTTTTCGTCGTATCTTCATTCTCATTAGTCCTGTAACCTAATTAGAATTATCAGCAATAAGCATGAATTTAAATATTTAAATTGTTGAACTTTAAAAGTTAGACTGTTAGAATGCTTGCAGACTTTGTTTAACAACACATATAATGATTAAATTATTTGCCACAACAGACATGTTAACTGAATTGGGAGAAGTTGTTGAATAGTACAATCAAATGACAATGCTCGCAAGGCTGTAATGGAATCTGTGAGAAGTAAATTAATGATTCTAAAATGAGCTCACATCAAACACTGCTAAGAATCTGCTCTTGTTTAGTTAGTGCACCTTGTCTCTGTTGTGGAGATTGAATTCTCCTCTTACCAGCTTGTAGAAATCCAATTTTTTTATTAACAATTATATTTTCTGAAATTATAAGATTTCAGAAGTAATGTATTGTACTGAACTGTGCAGAGATTGCAGTATATATTTCATTACTAAAGGAAGTTAACATCACATTATGTTGTAATGTTTAAATATTGATATTGGTATTGATTTATTATTATCACATGAATTGAGATATAATGAAAAATATTGTGTGTTCAAATCATACGGTGCAATAGTACAGTCAAGCCGTGCTCAAGTAATAGAGAAAAATATCAGAGTGTAGAATATAGTGTGGGTATTGTTATGGATATAGTTACAGAGAAAATGCAAATTTAAAATAAATGCAAGGTTTATAAAGAGGTAGGTTGGAAGATTGGGACTATGCTCTAGCTCATGGGAGGACCACTTAGTGGTCTGACAACAGCAGAAAAGTGGTCATTCCAGATCTGGGAAAGGATATAAAACAATTTCCGCAGCATTGCAGGTCCCAAAGAGCACAGTGGCCTCTGTCATTCTTAAATGGAAGAACTTTGGAACCACCAGGATTCTTCATAGAGCTGGCCTCCCGGCCAAACTGAGCAATCAGGGGAGAAGTGCCTTCCTTGGTCAGGGAGGTGACCAAGAACCCGATGATCACTCTGACAGAGCTCCAGAGTTCCTCTGTGAAGATGGGAGAAATTTCCAGAAGGACAATTATATTTTGCTGCACTCCACCAATCAGGCCTTTATGGTAGAGTGGCCGACGAAAGCCACTCCTCAGTAAAAGGCACATGACAGCCCACTTTGAGTTTGTCAAAAGGCACCTAAAGGACTCTCAGACGATGAGAAACAAGATTCTCTGGTCTGATGAAACCAAGATTGAACTCTGTGGCATGAGGAAACCAGGCACCGCTCATCTGGAGGAAACCAGGCACCGCTCATCACCTGGCCAATACCATACCTACGGTGAAGCATAGTGGTGGAAGAATCATGATGTGGGGATCTTTTTCAGCGGCAGAAACTGGGAGACTAGTCAGGATCAAGGGAATGATGAACGGAGCAAAGTACAGAGATCCTTGATGAAAACCTGCTCCAGAGTGTTCTGGACCTTAGACTGGGGCGGAGGTTCACCTTCCAAAAGGACAACGACCCTAAGCAGACAGCCAAGACAACTTTCGAGTGGCTTTGTGACAAGTCTGTGAATGTCCTTGAATGGCCCAGCCAGAGCCCGGACTTGAACCTGATCGAACATCTCTGGAGGGACCTAAAAAAACATCTTCTCTCTTGAAGTAAACACAATTTTTTTGTCATGCTGACATTGCAGGAGAAGTGTTATATTGACAGCACGTTACCAAGCTCCCTGTGATATGAGCATGTATATAATGAATAATCAGCCAGCATTAATAAAGAAGGATTAGTCAAAAATACGGCAGCATCTTTGGAGGGAATGAATAGGCAACGTTTTTAGTCAGGACACTTCTTCAGATTGACTCCAGTAGTGGGGAGAAAGATGGCAAAGAGGTGAGGGTGGCACATAGCCTGGAAAGTGGTAGGTGAATACAGCTGCGGTGGATTTTGATCATTAGATGGGTGGATTATAGTCACTTTCACTGTCTTATAACAATTGATTATAAATGTTTCACCACAGGTTTAAATAGTTATATTAAGAAACAGTAATACTAGGATGCAATGGAAAACTATTATAAGGCAAATGCTCCAATTAATCAGGTTGTGGGGCTTAATAATTCCCAATTATTGCAAATAAACAATACATACAAAATGGTTATATGTACAAAATAGTTGCGTATATTAAAACTTACATGTTTGTTGTGAATGCTTTTGTTAGACAGATCCAGTTCTTTCTTTAGTTCCCTAGTGAAAGCACTCAGAATTTATTTGAAGACATAATACTGAATCATTGGTATCATCACACCTCCTTTAACATCTGTCCCTATTTTACTGCAGAAGTCTTACAATGTCTAAGTCGTCGTGGCTGTCCCTCAAGGTCGAGGATGATGGTCTATGTTCCGATGTCAGAACAAAGACGCCTGTGCGTGTGTTTGTTTAACGTGTATTTGATGTTGCATTCCAAGAAGCACACGAACCTTCACAAATCAATCAACTAATTCCAATGGCAAAGGAACCAAGACAATTGGAGCTGATAGATCTGTTGCAGCCTTCATCCACCTTCACAGCCATTGAGTTCAAGATATCTTCGTCCACCTGGTCTGCCGTTGAGGTCATGTACATTGGATCGTTCTTAGTCTGGACCCTTATCCTCGATCTTACCGCCATGGGTGGCCCTAACAGAAGCTAGTGCTTCCGACGTCATCGCCCTCGGAATCATGGGGCATGCAAGCCTCTTCACCATGACAAGGTGAACGATCTGAAGAGGTACGCTAGTACTGAACAATGGTCTATACTGCAAACTGCTGGCAAATGCAAAAAAAATTCAGGTCTGGATTTAGTTTCTGGTGTTTTATTTTTGTAGTTTGATAAACATTTTCCAAGTGTTGAACCTTTGATACAGAAGCACAAGTTCTCAGTTGGTAGATATAAATCCATTTATGTAGAGCATTAAATCTTTCAGGTAGCTGCTTAATCTTGCCATCTTGTCAACTATAATTTAAAGTTGTTAGGAAGGCATCCTTGAGGACATTCATATGGCAATTGCTGAAAGTAAAGATCTTCAAGGTTACCCCTGTCATCATGCTCCCACTGAGATTTACAAGAGGAGGTTTACAAGAATGATTCCATGAATGAGTGGGTTAGCATATGATGAGTATTTGACAGCACTGGGCCTGTACTCGCTGGAGTTTATAAGGTTAAGTGGGAACCACATTGAAACTTACAGAATAATGAAAGGCATAGATAGAGTCGATGTGGAAAGAGTGTTTCCACAGGTGGGCAAGTCTAGGACAAGAGGTCATAGCCTCAGAATTAAAGGGTGCTCTTTTAAAAAGGAGGTGAGGAAGAACCTCTTTAGTCAGAGGGTAGCTAATCTGTGGGACTCATTGCCATGGAGGGCTGTGGAGGCCGTCAGTGGATATTTCAAGGCAGAGATAGACAAATTCCTGATTAGAACGGTGTCAAGGGTTATGTGGAGAAGGCAGGAAAATTGGATTAGGAGGCAGAAATCAGCCATGATTGAATGGTGGACTCAATGGGCCGAATGGCCTAATTCTGCTCCAATAACTTGTGAACTTGTTTAGACTCAGTCCACGTGGCAACTGGATGCATCAAAATTCCCAAAATAAACTGGAGATGTTGAGAAAAATAAGCAGCCAATTTGATCTCAAATGTAGCTACCCTATTCATTCATTCAAACAGGATGGTTATCACATGAAGCCCCAACCATGTCTCTCCTCTTTGATTTGGGACCAAATCTGTTCATTGGTATTGTAAAGGAGACATGGGTCACACATTTGTGTGATTTAACATGATTGAAACATAATGTTCATAACAAACCAAAAGTAAAAATTTGTCAAATACTTTCATCAATGTGCAATTCTTAAATAAATGGTTCATTAACATTTTAATTGACTGAATATGACGATGTTATGGCGCAGTTTAACTCGACAACAAATATGTTTTTTAAAATTAGTTTAGAGATACAGCATGGAAAGAGACCCTTCGGCCCATCGAGTCCATGCCGACCATCAATCACTCGTTCACACAACTTCACCCTACAAACAAAGAGCAATTTACAGACGGCCAATTAACCTACAAACCTGCAAGTCTTTGGGCTGTGGGAGGAAACAGGAGCACCCGGGGGAAACCCACGCAGTCACAGGGGGAACGTGCAAACTCCACAACGACAGCACCCAAGGTCAGGATTGAACCCAGGTCTCTGATGCTGTGAGGCAGCATCTCTACCAGCTTTACCAGCAAATGTGAGTTGTCAATAAGAAGTTTTGAATCTTCCAATACATTTCCATCATATAATGAATTATTCGTGCCAAATAAAATATATTGCCTTTTTAAAAAATGTACAATAATAAAGCCAAGTTATCCCAATGTTTCAGCTATAAATAATTGCAATCAATTGAAATTACCACACAAATTATGTTTTAAATGAAGTATGTTCATAGATTTATTCAAGCACAGTATGATAATCTTTCAGAACCAGCACCATTGACACCTTTTTGAAAATGTATTTGTCACGGGGATGTAGATGGTGATGGGAAAATGCGTATATTTTCCTATTCCGCAGTGCTCCTGGAAAAGAATGGTGTGTGTAAGAAGGAACTGCAGATGCTGGTTTAAACCGAAGATAGACACAAAAAGCTGGAGTAACTCAGCGGGACAGGCAGCATCTCTGGAGAGAGGGAATGGGTGACATTTCGGGTTGAGACCCTTCTTCCGACTTGTCTATCAAGAAATAGTGTGTGTGGGGTGAAAAAAAAATGCTCTCCCCCTTGAACTGTGACAGGACATGTAATTATTATACTTTAATGACATCTGATATTAATTTTAGAATTTAAACCGTATAGAATTAAGGATTGATGTAATATGCCCAAGTTAAGATAAAGCTCGATATGAAGTAAATTTGGCGTTGACAGTGTCCCGAGTTATTTTGCTCTTATGTCATGCATTAAATAGTAAACCCGTGAGCTTTGGCATCACACTTCATTTAAAATGATCAAATATATTACCTGTTCACGCTATTGTTAATGTCTTGAAGGATAACCATTACAGAAAAAGCTAGTCAAAATGTACACTTCATTATTTCAATGCTTTTTACCTCCAAATACCATTCAATCTCAAACCACTCAAATCTCAAACCACTTGGCATTAAAAAAATGTCTCCACTGACACCACTCTGTCAGACAATGGGTAGGAAAGAGGACAGAGCTTAAGGTAAAACAGGGTAATCAATTTATGTTACAGCAACAAGCAATCTTCTGGTGCAAATGCATGAGCCAAGCAGTGGATGGAAAGGATTGGTCAACATTTCGGGGCAAAACTCTGCAACAGGATCAACCTGTCCATGTGCAGGGTTTCAACCCAAAATATCAAACATTCCTGACCATCCATAAATGCTTCTTGACCTGCTGAGTTCCTAAGACAAATTGTTTGTTGCTCCAAATTCTACTACCTGCAGTCTTTGGCATGTCCAGTATATTTTGCAGATAATCTTGTCTATTTACTCTGAAGACAAGGTCATTGTGCTTCAGCAAGTATATCCATTTGCGGAAGTATATCCATAAATTACAATAAACAGAACTCAAGGCAACATTTTTCTTTGGATTATTCATTCAGGGGACATGGGATGAGGAAATCACTAGCACAGCCAACATTTATTGTTACCTCATCCCAATGCCCCCTGAACTGAAGAAGCAGTCAAGACCTAACCTCTTTGTTGAGGTGGGACCCAGACTGGGAAAGGTTGGCAAACTTCCTTCCCTGGACATAAAGCAAACAGTTGGGTCTTATAACAATCCAGTAGCATTGTTGCTGTTCTCACTTATATATGTTTTGCTTCAGTACTTAAATTTAAACATCCCTGTTTTTATGGCAGGATTCAAATACCTGTTTCAGAATTACTAGTTCAGGACTCTGGCTACTGGTTCAGTTAAACCCCTGTCCCACTTAGGCGATTTTTTAGGCGATTACAGGCAAATAGGCTGTCACCATACGGTCACCGGGGTGTTGCCTGTATGGTCGTGAGTAGTCTCCAAAGAGTCGTAGTGTTTTTCTGGTCGGCGCTGGATTTTGAAATGTTTAAAAAATTTCGGCGACTGTTGGTTTGACGCCAATTATCATAGCTTGACCTTTCCTGGCATAGGCGCTGTCGTCGGTTGTTTCCTGGTTGTCGCCAGGTGACGTAGGTTGTCGCCGGTGCTGATTTTGTTGAATTACATGGGCGACTACCTACGTCAACTGGCGACAAGGCACCGGCGTGAAAACCGGAGGCCAAAATGACGTGAATTGTCTTCAGTTGTCGCCGACACGGTCGTAGCTTGTTGTAGCTTGTCGCGGGTAGACGTAGGTTGACTTCGGTTGTAGTAGGTTGTCGCCTGTGTTGTCTTAGGTGCGGTCGTAGGTGGACATCCTAAATTGCGACGATTGGGTCGCCAGTTGTCGGTAGCTTGCCGTAGCTTGACGTCGACTAGGTGGTAGGTTGTTGTAGCTTGTTGTAGACATTGTTGTAGGGGGGGTCTAGTCCCTTTTTTTCCCGGCGAACTGCGATGACTATTGCAGTCCCCGACAGTCGCCTAAAAAAACACCTAAGTGGGACAGGACCCTTACTTAATCATTGGGCTACCATACCTCAACTGCAGCAAACTCTCCCCATAAAACTGCAGAGATTCAATCGGAAAGCACAATTAATATAGGAAAAAGGGCAGATTTCAAATCAATTATGCCTCTACCAAAATCGAAATGAATAGATGATAGTTAGGCACAATAGCTGTCTGTAAATCAATCCCATTAACATATCACTTTGTGGAGTCCTGGTTCAAATTTTATAGGGTAAGGGTTAAGACAGGAGAAAGAAGATGGCATTAACAATTGAAGAAAAAACTATAATTGTGAGAAGGGACAATATGTCCGAGCGATCATCAAATGAAGCTATTCGGTTAAATTAAATAACAAAAAAAGGAAATAAATTATTGGGAATACACGATAAATCTAAATAAGGTATTTGAACTGCAAATCTGCAGGCAAGTTTTAGACATGTAAAAGCATATATTAGGGCATCACAGTGGCGCAGCGGCAGAGTTGCTGCCTTACTGCGCCAGAGACCCGGGTTCGATCCTGACTATGGGTGTTGTCTGTATGGAGTTTGTACATTCTCCCTGTGACTGTGTAGGCTGTCTCTAGGTGCTCTAGTTTCCTCCCACACTCCAAAGATGCACAGGTCTATAGGTCAATTGGCCTCGGTAAAAATTGTAAATTGTCTCTAGTGTCTTGGATAGTGCTAGCGCACGGGATGATCGTTAGTCGGCGCGAACTCGATGGCCCGTAGGACCTGTTTCCACACTGTATCTCTAAAGTCTAAATTCTAAAGACTCGGACAGAAATATATTAGATTTAATTACCATAATATTAATTGTGGAGCAATGCCAATGTTGTAGTTCAGAAACAAGTGTGTGAAATATTGGATAAATAAGAATGTTGAGGAGTTTTAGCATCAATAATGTGGGATAGATCATGAAACCCAAGGGACATATGTCTCAGGTTGTTAAAAGAAGTAAAAGATGAAATTACAAAATCACTAACCATCATTTTTCAATCTTCCTGTGCAGAACTGGCAACAGGTAATTGGAGAACTGCTGACAATGAGATATTGTTTAAAGAGGGAAGAAGGCATATTTACACAAACAGCCTTTAACTTTGAGTATGGAGTCATACAGTCTCATCTACACGAGTCCCACCTGCCTATGTTCGGCCCATATCATTCTAAACATTTCCTATCAATATACCTTTCCAAATGTCTTTTAAATGTTGTTATAGTACCTGGCTCAAACACCTCCTCTGGCAGTTTGTTCCATATACCTACCACACAGTATGAAAAATGTGTCCCTCAGTTCCCTATTAATTTTTTCCCTTCTCACATTAAACCTATGTCCTTTGGTTCTTAATTGCCTTACTATGGGCAGGAGACTGTGCATTCACCCCTATCTATTCCCCTCAAGATCTTATACCCTCTATAAGATCACCCTCAACCTCCTGTGTCCCAAGGAATATAGTCCTAACCACAGCCTCTCCCTACAGCTCAGGCCCTCAAGTCCTGCAAACAAACTTGTAAATCCTTTCTCTAACTTGTTACTGGTTGGCGCGGACCCGGTGGGCTGAAGGGCCTGTTTCCGCGTTGTATCTCTAAACTAAACTAAATACTTTGTTTGTGGATAAGTTATTGAAAACAACTATGAGGAGTCATGTAAATCTTCCTTTACAAATACATATTTTGCACAGAATAGTCAGCAACAATTTGTAAAGGGAGATTTGTGTCGGGTTAATGATTAAATGTAGGAGATGTCAAGGTTTCGCCTGGGCAGCTTGCAGCCCAGTGGTATGAACATCGACTTCTCCAATTTTAGATAGTTCCTCTGTCCCTCTCTTCCCCTCCTCCTTCCCAGATCACCCTCTATCTTCCTGTCTCCACCTATATCCTTCCTTTGTCCCGCCCCCCTGATATCAGTCTGAAGGGTCTCGACCCGAAACGTCACCCATTCCTTCTCTCCCGAGATGCTGCCTGACCTGCTGAGTTACTCCAGCATTTTGTGAATAAATACCTTCGAGATGTCAAGGATAATCAATTGATTTGAATTGGTCCCAGATGGTCCAAAAACTAAAGGGGGAATAGTAAAATGGATTTGTATTTAATTGTGGTAAGTAGTTATTTTAGTAACTTGAAGGCTGTTACCAGTGGTCTGTTTCACTGGGCTCATTATTCCCCTACGCCTTATGTGGTGTGTATGAATGATTTAGACTAAAATGTAGGGGGGCATGATAAAGGAGTTTTCTGTTGTCACAAAATTGATCATATGGTTGACTGAGGATGGACGTTCCAGATTGCAGGGAGATATAAATGATCTTGTCAATTTGGCAGGAAAGTAGCAAATGGAATTCAGTCCAGAGAAGTGTGAGATGATACATGAGGGGAAATGCAACAAGGTAATCGAGTACATAACAAATGGGAAGATATTGTGAGATGCGAAGGAATGGAGGTTTTTGTCCACAAACCCCCAAAGTTAGCAGGAAATGTAGATAAGGAACTTAATAGTTTATGGAATTGTATCCTATATAACTCAAGGCATAGAATGTAAAACGTTATGCTGGAGCAGTGGTTCAGCATGAGCTTGACATCAGCCTGTGTACTGGACACAGTTCAGGTAACAAAATTACAGGAAAATTGTGATTGCACAGAAGCAGCAGAGGGATTAAAAAAAAAAAAGTTGCTTGCCTTGAAAAAATTGAGGCCAATTTGAAAGATTTGATAGTTTGGGATTGTTTTCTGTGCAACAAATTAGACTGAGACATAATTGTGGTCCCTGGAATAAATCCATCAGACCAATTGCCCTCAACTGAGGGGTCAATTATCTGGAGCAAAGATTTAAAGTACCTTAGAGAGGAGATGGGGATATTTTTAATTCTGAAAGTGGCTGATGTCTGGAACTCACCGACTGAACGATTTACATTGTGAATGTTCTATTTTTCTAAACTGAATCATAACATGGGTGACATCAATTAATATGCACCCTTATGCATAGATTATCTATTGAATTGAATCTTCTGGATGGGATGCCATGGCACTTTCTCTTGAACAGTAGTATCGATCTTTCATATCATTATTTCTGGCTGCAGCTCATACACAAATGCATTGTCAGTGATTAACCTTCTATTTCATCCTTGACACTCCATCCCATTTTTATATAGATCTAGCAGACTCTTATTATTAGGTTTTATTATTAGGTTCTCATTGCACGTCTTGCCTATTAACTCAGCATGAGTCGTTTCTGGATTACTGACGATTTGAAATTACATATATTCCTATAATCATTTATATATTTTCATGCCAAGTGTGTTGTATCTGATGGTAGATTTACACTGTTAATTTCAAATCACTAAATGCGATTCCAGAGGTGTGTCAACACAGGCATGGAGTGAACCCTCCTGTTACTGTCAGACAGGAGGCACAGAAGCTTGAACTTGCAGACTGCCAGGTTCAGGAATATCTACATTCCTACAACTATCGGGTTCCTGAATTGACCCACACAACT
Source organism: Rhinoraja longicauda (assembly GCF_053455715.1). NCBI lineage: Eukaryota > Metazoa > Chordata > Chondrichthyes > Rajiformes > Arhynchobatidae > Rhinoraja > Rhinoraja longicauda. The sequence goes on along the minus strand of NC_135953.1, from coordinate 45,097,044 downwards.
CTAATTCTACCAGAAACCTACAAGCTACCTCTTGTACAATCATGGACTAAGTTTTTTTTCTAAAAAGGACAAAAGGTGCTGGAGTAACTCAATGGGTCAGGCAGCGTCTCGGAAGAATATGGATACGTGACTTTGTCTGTAGGAGGGTCGTGACCTGAAATGTCACCTATCCATGTTCTCCAAAGATGCTGCCTGATTCGTTGTTATTCCAGTACTTTGTGTCCTTTTCCATCTGCAATTCATTGTTCCTAGTTTTTTTTCTAATTCTGTTTTGCACTAATGTCTTGTTTTTTTAATGTTTTTTTCTTTCTTCTTAATGTCTTGGAGAAGTTATGTACAATTTATTATGTTGCCTGTTGCGTGAGCCCGTGCCCATGATGCTGCTGCTAGCAAGATTTTTCATTGTACCTGTACCTGACTGTAATTGTGTATTGAACAGTAAAATCGACTTGACTTGAACTACATTTGGTAATGGGACTTGTTCCAGAATTTCAATGGCAATAGATTTCCAGGTTAGGATGCTGTGTAACTTAGAGACAAGCCTGGAGGTCATGGTGTTTATTTAATGTCATTATCTTTCCTACTGGTAGAAATCTCAGTCTTCGAGCAAAAACAGGAGTAAACTTGGAATTTACACCAGATACAACATGACATAGGGAATGGTGAATTTGAAGTGTGAACAGCCAATCCCCTGGACTCTCAATCAGAACAGTCTTATTTTCTGGGTGCTTTAGATTATTGAGGGCCAGGGCTGCTGGCGATACTCGACTGACTTTAAGCCAGAAGCAGTACTTTGTTTTTGTACCAACAGACGACACAGACTCTCACCTCACAGGCTGAAGTGTGATACGATCTGGTAAAAGGCCAGTCTGCCTTTGTTCATTGATTCAAAGATTCTGGATGCTGTGGCATAACAATTACCTAGCAACGTTCCCCATTAAAGGATGGCTTCATTACATAGCCTTTAATTGTAGTGCAGTCCATCTGAAGAATGACAATGTAGCTGAGGTAAATCTTTTGTAGTTTTCTTGGTGGTGCCCCGAGGTTGTCATTCCATCATTTCCTCTTGTTTAATACATCTATTCAGTAAAAATGCAGTAGTCCTAGATTTGCCCTTGTAAGTCAATGACCTTGTCTATAACTTTAACAGCCTGATAGACATTATTTTTATTTTTTAGTTCCTTCACATGATGTTTATTGTCCTTGACTGGGTCAGTACTTATGCCCTTTCCAGTCGTCCTTGAAAAGGTGGTAATGGGGCCACTTTCATGCTGGAATTCTGATGTAGCTTTCACCTGATCTGATTAGCTACTATGAGTAAAATGATTTCCCTGAATATAATCAAGTCCTTGTATTCAAGAAGCAACTATTCATGTTGAATCTTAATTTGTGCAATTAAAACAATTTGACACTTTTGAATTTCTGTAACGTCTGAAAATAGACATTTAACTTAACATCAAATGAAAGCCTATGTCAGAGAAGAGCTTTTACGGAAAATGCTCATCCCAATGTTTTATGCAAGGCTCCCAAATTGACAAAGTAATTCCAAGGTGGAGAAGAACGGACTCTGGGAAGTTTCTTGATATCCATCTTTGAACACAAAATGTAAACCTTATCTGGAAAAGTGTGAGAGGAAGGGAAGTGCAATTGAAACCACGGAGGCAAATAAATATCTGATATTTTGGAGAGTGTTAAATGGTCCAGGTAGAAAATGCTGGGAAACTGAAGCATGGCAGGCATTGGCTTTGGAAAGAGAAACATTTTAGACAACAGAATCGTTTCCAATATTCCTGAAGAATGTTCCAAGGAGTCTGAAGAAGGGTCCCGACCTGAAACGTCGCCTGTGCATTCCCTCCCCAGATGCTATCTGACCCGCTGTCCCCCCCCCCCCCCCCACCCCACCCCACACGTTCCTCTTGTCGATTCAACATTTGCTGCAATAATTTTTAGCCCATTTATAATGTGGACTTTTAAAATACGAAAGCACACCAAATATGTTCGTCTTGTTATCTAATTTTACAATCCTTAACTTTAACGTTAAGAACAACTTTATAGATTGAGGCTATTTAGCCTCTGCAACGTCATTCAATGCAATCAGATGCGAGCTGTAACAACATATGTCCCTCAGGGCCTGCAAGGGATAAAGTTTATTAAAATCAGATCTATAATTGGGCTGTTAATATTGTATTTAAGTCGATGCATTATGATTATTTCGCGGCGATGGGGAAATCTGTTACAGAAATACCGCACATCATACGTTGTCGTGTCCAGTGTCATACCCAGGTCAACGCCGCATTAGCTAGCACCTTTGTACCTGCCTCTGTCCCCTGACAGACGCGGTCCCTTTAATCGTCAAGGTGCAGGCTCAAAGTCACGCCGATTGCATGTTGAGTGGCAAAGTCACGTTCAAAACCGTCTCGACATTGGGTCTGGACTGAGAGTTGGACGGCGGTGGTGAAAGGTCTGGTCATGCAGAGGGTAGAGGCGGCGGACAGAAAGGTTTAGCCGGCAGGAAGCGGATTAACCACAGTCACCCACCCACCCCTCCCTCCCTCCCTAACCTTCCAATCTGCCATCATAGCGCAGGAGGATGGGGAAGCAAGATGACAGGGGGAAGAATCAGAGCATCGGGATGAATATTCTACCAGGAGGGGGAGCAGCAGAAAGCCGATCCACAGACAACAAAGTGCAAGAGTGTTGCAGTAGCGGCGAGGGCGGCAGCAGGGAAGCGCACAGGAGCAAGGGCACCGCTAAATGTAGCACCAACGGGGGCACCGTGCACCAGGGACAGCCCGCCGCCATGGAAGGCAAGACCAAACACAGCTACAGCACGGAGCAGAGAGCGGACGGCAGTGGCAGTGCGGTGTCAGTGGGGCAGAGGGGGGAGGTGGGGGATGAGGCGGACCGGAGCCCGCAGCAGCAGCAGCACCACCAGCAGCAGCAGCAGCAGCAGCACCACCAGTCACAACAGCTGCAGCAGCAACAGCAGCAGCCGCAGCAGAGCGACAAGGAGCAGAACTCAATGGGCTTCAAGATCGAGGGGGGAGCTGCGAGAGACGACCCGATGCTCGGGCAGGATGGCAGCGACTTCCCGCAGTACAGCTCCATGCAGAGCCACTTCACCGCCCTGCTCCAGCCGGGAGTCAACAAGTTTTCCCTGCGGATGTTCGGCAGCCAAAGGGCGGTGGAGAAAGAGCAGCAACGGGTCAAGACGGCCGGTTATTGGATTATACACCCGTACAGCGATTTCCGGTAAGTTTCTATTCCGCATCGGAATTAGTGGCGTCGACCGGGTTTGAATGATGTTTTTTTTTGTGCAGCCGGACCCCCTCCTTGACACATGCACACACCCGGCTTCCCAGCAAGAAGGCTGACGTTCAGAGATGCAATGTAAGGTGTCAGTCAGCCTGTCACCGCTCCGAGTACCAACACAGTCGTGATATTTCACAGCAGCAGAAATGCACCAAATTCAGCTCCTGCACTCCAGTCAAATGAAATCATCCCGTTTTGTAGTTTCGCCTGGTTGGGCACCTCATATTGGTTAATCCATCATAATCGATCGTTACCCTGCCGTTGGATTGTACCTACACCCCACCGAATGCGACAGAAACTTTTAGTACCGGACCTGAGAGTTTTTTTTAAACACACATTGTGGATTGCTTGGATCGATCATAGCAATAAACTAATTCTGATAGAACGGCGCGTTTGTTTTTTAAATATATATATATATATATATATATATATATATATATATATATATATATATATATGTATATATATACAGAGCTGTTAAATAAATAAATAAATATATATATATGTATATATATAAACAGAGTTGTTAAATAAATATATATATAAACAGAGCTGTTAAATAAATAAATAAATAAATATATAAACAGAGTTGTTAAATAAATATATATATAAACAGAGTTGTCAAATAAATAAATAAATATATATATATATATATATATATTTATTTATTTAACAACTCTGTTTATATATATATATAAACAGAGTAACTTAGCAGAAAGGACGATCAGTTAAATGCGTTGTTAAATCAATTAAATAAAAAGTCGGCAACAGTTACCGCACATGGAAAACTCTTTTCCTACTCAGCAAAATATAAAGTGCTGGAGGGAACTCAGCGGGCCAGGCAGCATCTGTGGAGGGAATGAACCGACGGCGTTTTGGGTCGGGACCCTTCTGCAGACTGATCAGAAGAGTCCCGACACAAAACGTCCTCTGTGCATTCATTCCCTCCACGGATTCTAGCCGACCCGTTGATTTCTCAAGCACTTGGTGTTTGGTCAAGATTCCAGCATCTGCAGTTTCTTGTCTCTTCTTCGTATTCCTCCCATGCTCGGTCCGCCTATTAGATATTAGCCCTTCCAGTATTCCTTCTGCTGCCTTCCAGTTTCATAAACGCGACGCCGGGCGTGAGTAGCCGTGATCCGGGGTCACTCTGTGGAAATTGAAATGGCCCTGTCACATGTAGAAACGAGGAAATGCAGGTGCTGGTTTATACTAAAGATAGACACAAAGTGCCAGAGTAACTCAGCGGGCCAGGCAAGATCTCCGGGGGGGAAAGAATAGGCGACGTTTCGGCTCGATACCCTATCAACTCGTGGGTCTTGGTGGTTTGTGTTTCTACTGCTACTGTCTCATTCTGTGACATTCAAGGCAGGGATATGAGGGGAAACCCGCGCTCAGAACAACCTGCCACCACACCACACATGCCAACTTCCCTGGAAAATAAAAGGAAAAACACGTTAGCAGTCTCAAAATTGAACTATATACAACCTTGACAATTGTGATCAAGGCACAAGCTGGACCCCGGGAAGTGCTGGCGAGACGCATTTCCTCGGGTCACCAAAAGCAGGATCAGGTGTACAAACTGTCAAGTAGCCATCCCTCTGGAAAGCTGCTGAGAGGAATGTGAGTTTGATACCTCAACTGGGGGGAAGGGGGGGGGGGGGGGGGGGGGGCTGAAACACAAACCACCAAGATCCGCGAGTTGATAGGGGATCCGATGAGGAAACCAAGAGCGAACCCCAAAGTGCTGGAGAAGCTCAGTGGCCAATCAGCATCAGTGCAGACATCTTATAGATAGATACCTTTTTCAGAAGAGTCCCGACCCAAGACGTCGCTCGCCTGTCCATTTCCCTCCACAGATGCTGCCCGACCCACTGAGTTACTCCAGCACTTTGTGTTTTGCTCTGGATTCCTGTATTTCTTTGTGATTTCAAGATAAACCAAGAACCTATTTCCACTTCCAATTTCTCCAAAGAAGGTGGAAAGACCTGGTGAATTGTGCGGGCGGCGGGTGGATGAGCTGCGAAATTCTGTCGTCGACTTGACATGGTGTGCTTCGCTTGATGCACACACGCACATTTTACTGCCTTCCAGTTCTCGGATTCAGATTTGCGTGTTTTGTTTGCGCCTGCCGCATCTTCGGCGCCCACTGACCCGAAATGTTGTGGTGCGTTTGTCCGGGATGCGCTTTCCTCACCTGGGCGGCTGGTGAGACCTCAGCTTACCAGGACATGATCTTGGATTGCATTGGTTTTGTATCTGCGGTGCTATGCTGTGACGGTTAAGATGCTGCTCAAACTGTTGAAAACCCGCACGCCTCTGCTTTAAAATTCACGCAAACGGGGGGCCCCGCACATTTTTGTGTGCATTCAAGGGTTTCAGACCAGCTCCGCTGGAAGTGACCATCTGAGAGGCATTAAGCTGTGTCTACGTTGCTCTAATGCCAGTACTTTTTTATTTATCTAAGCATCCGCCTCTGCTGAGTCCAGTAATTCCATATTTGGAGATCAGAATCTGACATATTTATTCTTATTTGCGACTATTTGGCAATTTTTCATGGTCGACCAAGATTCCAGCATCTGTGATTTCTTATCACTTCATATTCTCCCCCTGCTCGATTAGCCTATTATATATTAGCCCTAAATTATAATTTCCCAGTAATAAATTGGAAAACATACCAACGAAAATCGCCAAAGTGGAACTACCTCTTAAACTGCAATTAAGAACAAATAAGTCTGAGTCTGATCTCCAAAGATCAATTACTGGTCCGGGGGTTGGATCAGACTGGCTTTGGACAGGACCGGTTTGGACCGGACTACTGGGGATATAATTTCACATAATCGCTGAATGGTCACACCACGAAAGGTGGCCTTTTAACCCATTGAAACTTGACTGGCTGTGGGCCAGTGCAATGTCGCTCGTTTCAATTCCCTGCCCTTTCCCCACCACCATGATTTATAATCTGGTGTTTTCTGAGCCACACAATTGTATCTTGCTCCACTGCACCCCCACCCACCTCAAGTTCCTCCAACCTTAACCAACGGTTGTTTCAAGAGGTAATGGCTTCGTCATTTTTGCTTCATTTGCCATCGCCTTCATTGTACAATCCTTAATTCTTGACCACCACCCCATCCCATTCCAATAATGGGAATGAGTTCTCTCTATCTATTTTGTCCACTCTCCTCATGATTTTAGGTATCCCAGCCCCATTTCCTCACAATCACCTGTTACACAGGTGACATGGAACATAGAATAGTACAGCATAGGAACACAATATCAACCCCACAATATTTGTGCCAATCATGATGCCAATTCAACTTAAACCCATCTGCCTACACATGGCCTACATCCCTCCATCACCTGCTTGTTCATGTGCCTGCCCAGCCAGTTACAGGCACCTACCATATTCTGTGCATACTGTATATACAAAAATCTTGCCTGGCAAACCTCCTTTAAATTTTTGTCCTCTCAATTTAAATCTCTGCCCTCCAGGGACAAAGAAAAAACTTTCATTGTTTACCCTGTTGATGCCTCATAATTCTACACACTTCTTTCTGGCCTCCCGTCAGCATCCAACACTCCAGAGAAAACAATCCCAGTTTAACGCATCTCTCCATGTACCTAATACCCTTTAATCCAGACACTGTCGTGGGAACCTCTTTTGCATCCCCTCCACAGAGGCAGCATCCATTCTGCAATGCGTCAATCGGAACTACGCCCAATACTTTAAATATGACCTAACCAAAGTTTTATGCAGTTGCAACATGACTTGCCAACATTTATATTGTGGGGCGGCAGAGTGATGAAGCCAAGTATGCCATATGGCTTCTTTACTACATGGTCTACTTGTGTTGCTATGTTCAGGGAGCTATGGACCCCAGTGGCTGTGCCTATTGCAAATAGGTATACCCTCTTGCGAACTGTCGGGGCAGAAGACGTTTCCGGTCCGAGTGGCGGACCTGTTGGCAAGGATACTCGACAGGGGAGACTGAAGTCAGGAAGAGCCGTAGTGGTCGGTGACTCCATCGTCCGAGGGACGGGCAGAAGATTCTGTGGCAGCAGGAGGGACTTGAGGATGGTCTGTTGCCTCCCTGATGCCAGGGTTCAACACATCACGGACCGGCTTCAGAAAATCCTAGTGAGGGAAGGCGATCAACCTGAAGTCGTTGTGCATGTGGGCACGAATGACGTCGGGCGGAAGAGGAAGGAGGTGCTACAGCGGGAGTTTAGAGAGTTGGGAAAAACACTGAGAAGTAGGACGTCGAAGGTGGTTATCTCTGGACTGCTACCGGTACCTCGTGCTGGTGAGGCCAGGAACAGAGAGATAGAGGGTATGAATTTATGGCTGAGGGGCTGGTGCAGAGAGAAGGGATTTAGATTTCTGGACCACTGGGATCTCTTCTGGGCTAGGGGTGACTTGTACAAAAGGGACGGGTTACATCTTAACAGCAGGGGGACAAACATTCTGGCAGGCAGGTTTGCTAGTGTGACACCTGTGGCTTTAAACTAAGTAGTGGGGGGGAGGGGTTAACAAATTGTGAATATGAAGATGAGGTAAAAGGGAATACAGGAGATATTGCAAAAGACTCTCGGAAGAATGGGAACAGAAATTCTAGAGGGGAAAAGAAATTAAGGGCAGGGCCAATTGTGACCGATGTGCGAGGGGAGGTAAATACAGAAGTTAAAGTGCTGTACTTAAATGCGCGTAGTATAAAAAATAAAGTGGATGAGCTTGAGGCTCAGTTAGTCATGGGCAAGTATGATGTTGTAGGGATCACTGAGACATGGCTACAAGAGGACCAGGGCTGGGAACAGAATATTCAGGGGTACACAACGTATAGAAAAGACAGACAGGTGGGCAGAGGGGGTGGGGTTGCTCTGATGGTAAGGAATGATATTCATTCCCTTGCAAGGGGTGACATAGAATCAGGAGATGTTGAATCAGTATGGATAGAAATGAGAAATTGTAAGGGTAAAAAGACCCTAATGGGAGTTATCTATAGGCCCCCAAACAGTAGCCTCGACATAGGGTGCAAGTTGAATCAGGAGATAAAATTGGAGTGTCAAAAATGTAATGCTACGGTTGTTATGGGAGATTTCAACATGCAGGTAGACTGGGAAAATCAGGTTGGAAATGGACCCCAGGAAAGAGAGTTTGTAGAGTGCCTTCGAGATGGATTCTTAGAACAGCTTGTACTGGAGCCTACCAGGGAGAAGGCAATTCTGGATTTAGTGTTGTGTAATGATCCTGATCTGATAAGGGGACTAGAGGTAAAAGAGCCATTAGGAGGCAGTGATCACAACATGATAAGTTTTACTCTGCAAATGGAAAGGCAGAAGGGAAAATCGGAAGTGTCGGTATTACAGTATAGCAAAGGGGATTACAGAGGCATGAGGCAGGAGCTGGCCAAAATTGACTGGAAGGAGGCCCTAGCAGGGAAGACGGTAGAACAGCAATGGCAGGTATTCCTGGGAATAATGCAGAGGTTGCAGGATCAATTTATTCCAAAGAGGTGGAAAGACTCTAAGGGGAGTAAGAGACACCTGTGGCTGACAAGGGAAGTCACGGACAGCATAAAAATTAAGGAGAGGAAGTATAACATAGCAAAGAAGAGTGGGAAGACAGAGGATTGGGACTTTTAAAGAGCAACAAAAGTGAACTAAAAAGGCAATACGGGGAGAAAAGATGAGGTACGAGGGTAAACTAGCCAATAATATAAAGGAGGATAACAAAAGTTTTTTTAGGTACGTGAAGAGGAAAAAAATAGTCAAGGCAAATGTGGGTCCCTTGAAGACAGAAGCAGGGGAATTTATTATGGGGAACAAAGAAATGGCAGACGAGTTAAACCGTTACTTTGGATCTGTCTTCACTGAGGAAGATACACACAATCTCCCAAATGTTCTAGGGGCCGGAGAACCTAGGGTGATGGAGGAACTGAAGGAAATCCACATTAGGCAGGAAATGGTTTTGGGTAGACTGATGGGACTGAAGGCTGATAAATCCCCAGGGCCTGGTGGTCTGCATCCCAGGGTACTTAAGGAGGTGGCTCTAGAAATAGTGGAAGCATTGGAGATCATTTTTCAATGTTCTATAGATTCAGCATCAGTTCCTGTGGATTGGAGGATAGCAAATGTTATCCCACTTTTTAAGAAAGGAGGGAGAGAGAAAACGGGTAATTATAGACCAGTTAGTCTGACATCAGTGGTGGGGAAGATGCTGGAGTCAATTATAAAAGACAAAATTGCTGAGCATTTGGATAGCAGTAACAGGATCATTCCGAGTCAGCATGGATTTACGAAGGGGAAATCATGCTTGACAAATCTACTGGAATTTTTTGAGGATGTAACTAGGAATATTGTCAGGGGAGAGTCAGTGGATGTGGTGTACCTCGACTTTCAGAAAGCCTTCGACAAGGTCCCACATAGGAGATTAGTGGGCAAAATTAGGGCACATGGTACTGGGGGTAGGGTACTGACATGGATAGAAAATTGGTTGACAGACAGAAAGCAAAGAGTGGGGATAAATGGGTCCCTTTCGGAATGGCAGGCAGTGACCAGTGGGGTACCGCAAGGTTCGGTGCTGGTACCCCAGCTATTTACGATATACATTAATGACTTAGACGAAGGGATTAAAAGTACCATTAGCAAATTTGCAGATGATACTAAGCTGGGGGGTAGTGTGAATTGTGAGGAAGATGCAATAAGGCTGCAGGGTGACTTGGACAGGTTGTGTGAGTGGGCGGATACATGGCAGATGCAGTTTAATGTAGATAAGTGTGAGGTTATTCACTTTGGAAGTAAGAATAGAAAGGCAGATTATTATCTGAATGGTGTCAAGTTAGGAGGAGGGGGAGTTCAACGAGATCTGGGTGTCCTAGTGCATCAGTCAATGAAAGGAAGCATGCAGGTACAGCAGGCAGTGAAGAAAGCCAATGGAATGTTGGCCTTCATAACAAGAGGAGTTGAGTATAGGAGCAAAGAGGTCCTTCTACAGTTGTACCGGGCCCTGGTGAGACCGCACCTGGAGTACTGTGTGCAGTTTTGGTCTCCAAATTTGAGGAAGGATATTCTTGCTATGGAGGGCATGCAGCGTAGGTTCACTAGGTTAATTCCCGGAATGGCGGGACTGTCGTATGTTGAAAGGCTGGAGCGATTGGGCTTGTATACACTGGAATTTAGAAGGATGAGAGGGGATCTTATTGAAACATATAAGATAATTAGGGGATTGGACACATTAGAGGCAGGAAACATGTTCCCAATGTTGGGGGAGTCCAGAACAAGGGGCCACAGTTTAAGAATAAGGGGTAGGCCATTTAGAACGGAGATGAGGAAGAACTTTTTCAGTCAGAGAGTGGTGAAGGTGTGGAATTCTCTGCCTCAGAAGGCAGTGGAGGCCAGTTCGTTGGATGCTTTCAAGAGAGAGCTGGATAGAGCTCTTAAGGATAGCGGAGTGAGGGGGTATGGGGAAAAGGCAGGAACGGGGTACTGATTGAGAGTGATCAGCCATGATCGCATTGAATGGCGGTGCTGGCTCGAAGGGCTGAATGGCCTACTCCTGCACCTATTGTCTATTGTCTATTGTCTATTGACTTTCATTGTCTCAAAGGCTTTTACAACTTTTCTAAATTGTGGCAGTCAAAATTGGACACAATATTCTGGTTGTAGCTGAACCAGTGTTTTATAATGGTTCGTCATCACTTTCTTGTTTTTGTACTCTATTTATAAAGCACAAGATCTTTCAAGTTGTCCCATTACTTTCAATCGACTATGAACAAGTCGACTATGTCTCTTCTCATTTTTCTACCAACATGGAACATTTCACATTTCCCCAAGATTCCTCTCTTTGTATCAATGCTCCCAAGGGTCTTTCCATTTACTGTATACCTTTCTCTCACATTTGATCTCCCAAGGTGCAGCACCTCACATTTGGCCCGATTAAACTCCATCTGTCATTTCTACTCCCAAATCTGTAACCGATCTATATCTCCCGCACCCTTTGACAGTCTGCTTCACAATTCACATCTCTGCCAACTTTCATGTTATCTGAAAACCTATCCGCCCACAACCCACCTACACTTTAATTCAAATCATAGATATATATATATCACAAACAATAGAGGTCCCAGCATGGATCATTATGTGGAACATTACAGATCACAGACCTCCAGTAAGAAAAATGCCGTTGTTTATTGCCAAGCCAATTTTGAATGCAATCTACCAAGTCTCATGCGCCTTAACCTTCTGGATCAGTTTGTCATAATGGACTTTGTTGAATACTTCAATAATCCCATGTAGACAATGTATACTGCCATACCCTCATCAATCATCTTCACAACTTCAAATAAATTTGTAAAACGTGACTTCCCCTGCACAAAGTCATGCCTCTAATATCTCTAATGCTTTTCCAGATGTGATTAAATCTTATCCCTATGAATCTCCACCAATAATTTCCCTGCTTCTGATGTAAGGCTCAATAACTTCTCCAGTATATCCACTTAGCTAAAGTCCTTCTTCGCAGGAAACATTTTGATGATTTTTTACAGCACCATCTCAAAGGTTTTTCCAACTTTCCCAACTATGGAAGTTAGAACTGGACACATTTTCGATAGACACAAATTGCTGGAGTAACTCAGCGGGTTAGGCAGCAACTCTGGAGAAAAGGAATAGATGAAGTTTCGGGTCGACACCCTTCTTCAGACCCTCATCAGACCGCTGGACACACTACCTTTCTTGTGGCAGAACAAGCATTTTATAAATGTTCACCATAACTTTCTTGTTTTTGTGTCTGCTTCTCTTTTTATAAAGCACAGGATCTCCTAAGCTTTATTAACCATTCATCTGACTTGTTGTATTGCTTTCAATTGACTATGAACATATACTCACATTTGTCGCTGTTCTGAAGCTTTTTTAAGAATTATCCTGATGAGTTTATTTTGCATTTTCTCATTCTTCCTACCAGCGTGTAACATTTCATATTTCTCAGCATGAAGTATCGCTTATCTGTCCATTCCACCTGCTTGTCTATATCTTCTTAAAATCTAGCACTATCTTGCTCACAATTCATTATGCCTCCAAGGTGTCTCACCTGAAAATTTGAAAATTGGACCCAATAACACAAAATCCAAGTAATTAACACACATTAAGGTAAGCAATATTCCCTGTACTAAACTAAGGGAACTTTCATCGTGCATTTCTTTCACTGCAGAAAACAATCTTTATGAAGAAGAGTCTCATAGAGTCATAGAGTGATACGGTGTGGAACCAGGCCCTTTGGCCCAACTTGCCCACATCGGCCAACATGTCCCAGCTACACTAGTCCCACCTGCCCACGTTTGGTCCATATCCCTCAAAAACCTGTCCTATCCATGCACCTGTCTAACTGTTTCTTAAACATTGGGATAGTCCCAGCCTCAACTACCTAATCTGGCAGCTTGTTCCATACACCCACCACCCTTTGTGTGAAAAAGCTACCCCTCAGATTCCTATTAAATCTTTTCCCCTTCACCTTAAACCTATGTCCTCTGGTCCTCGATTCACCTACTCTGGGCAAGAGACTCTGTGCATCTACCCAATCTATTCCTCTCATGATTTTATACATCTCTATAAGATCACCCGTCATCCTCCTGCGCTAAGGAACCTTTGTTGATAATGTCTATTAGGTAGCTCCCTTTAAGATGTGTTTTGGATGTACATAAATACTCCGACATCAACATCTCATCATAAAAAATACTCTCAGGTTACTTAGAAATGATTTTCCTTTAACAAATCCATGCTAGGCTTCTCTAATCAATCTATACTTGACCATGTGACTTATAATTTTGCCCCTGGGTATTGTTTCTAGAACTTTCCTCACCACGAAGGTTAAACTGTCTAGTCAGTAATTCTAGGTTTATCCCAACATGTTATTATTTTGAACAGTAGTGTAATGTTTACAATGCCCTGTCTACTACACCATAATGAATCTGTAGCTATTTGGAAGGTTATAGCCATGGGCTTTGAAGTTTCTTCCTGTACATTCTTCAGCTAATGTACCTACAATGCATCCTATTCAGACTAGGTGACTTTTACATTCCAGGAATAGCTAAATCTTCTAGTATCTTGCCAATACGTAATCCACTCAGTATCTCAACCACATCGTCCTTTGGCGTGTCCTTTTCTTTAGAGAGAATTGATATAACAAACATTTAATACCTTCTCAAAATGCTGGAGTAACTCAGCAGGTCAGGCAGCATCTCGGGAGAGAAGGAATGCGTGACGTTTCGGGTCCAGACCCTTCTTCAGTCTGAATAAATTTTGTGAATAAATACCTTCGATTTGTACCAGCATCTGCAGTTATTTTCTTATAATATTTAATACTTTCCCAATGCTTGTTGTCCTCATTAACAATGCATATAGCCTCCATATATAAATAACTTTTTGTCTTCTACTTGTTCTGACACTTCCTTACTTCTCTTGCATTCTTTTTCATATGTCTGCAGAATATGTTTGGATTCCATTTATGTTTGCCAATTTTTTCTCGTGTTCACTCGTTAATTCTTTTATTTCCTTTGTTTATTTTCTCTCCGGTTTCGGCAATCAGCTTAGTTCTCGCTTCTGTTAACAACCTAGCATCTGAGAGGAGTAAACAAAATGACAATGCATCAGATTTCTGGCTTAGCATTGTATTTAGTCAGACAAATTGAGTTAGGTCTGGCCAAATTGCAATTGAGATTTTTTAAGTGCAGGCAGAAAGTTGATGGGATATTATGCAAAACAGTGGGTTGAGCCAAATCTTGCTGGCTCAGCTCTTTTTGCTTTCAACCACCCCTCCTCTCTTCAGAGTCCAATGACATAGTCAGATAACAATGGGCAAACACCAAAATATTCCTAGCAACCACTGAGAGCAATATACCGCTCCCAGCTTTTCCAGTTAGAAAGCTATTAAAGTTTGATAATATTCTAACTTTTCATGTAACATATAATGATTTTTTAAAAATATGGTAAAATGCCAAAAGCTTGTAAATAATGAAAAACTTTAGAGTAAAATGATTTTTTTTACTAAGTTGCTTACATTTTCCTTTGCATTCTAATAATTTGCTCCACAATCCCCATTGAAATTAATGAAGTCGCAGATCCTGAGCTAATTGTGCTTTGGCATATAATCAAATGGGTGGCATATGATCAATGAGGCCTCCCGCCCTTATAATGCTGGGGAGCTCAGCAAGATTGGATTCTACTGCTGGACTCCATGATAGTTTCAGTGGTACTGCAGGCAGATATGTTCAAAGTTTCTTGGTAAGTCCAGGACTGTGTTCGACAGCACATATGTGGAAATCCCATCCATCACCTTGGGCAGTCCCTGGAGATTGAAGGTGACTTGCTTCCATTTTAGTTTGAGCGGTTCTGACGTGACTGAGGAGGTAAATGTGGGACCTGCAGGGCACTCTGGGCCGGGAAAGGACACTGAAGCTGATTTGCTTATCTCTCCAGTTAATTTGGAGGATTTTATAGGGAGAGCGTCGTGGTGTCTTTCAAGTACCCTCTTATGCTTCTGTTTAAACACCTAAACGATGGTAGCTCCCTTTTGAAACTGATTGCATAAGTCAACAAGATCTGGTCCAACGTTTAAGGAGCTCATCAGCTCAGGAATTCAGCCGGCAGTAAAAAACATTATTGAACCTCTAAAATGATGTGAGCCTGACTCACATCATTTTAGAGGTTCAATAATGTTTTTTACTGTGTGGAATGAAGTATAAGGGTCAAGCCGAAGTCGTTTATAAATTCACCTTTGTGGTTGGGATGAACAATTTAATTTACTCTCTAGTATTAATTAGCATAATTTATGGGTGCTGAGTTGAAAATGCTTTTTGATAGATTGTTTGATTTGTGGATTTGGACTCAGGGTTGCTTATTGATCATTCTACATTACAGCATTGGATTTGAAAATCTGAGCCTGGTTTGTAAAATGGACCCTCATCTGCATTCTAAAATGCTTTTATGGTCAGTTATCATTGCAAACATGCTCAGTTTCTGTAACGTCTTTGATTCATTAGGGAAAGGTTTTTATTTTCTGGGTGGAAAGAAAGTTTATGATGTTACATATAAGGTTGCAAATAACTTCTTTTGTTTTGAGCCCCTTGTTTCTTTAGCTATTTTTTTTCTTGCCACATAATAACCCCGTGACACCTCAGTTTTTGCACTAATTTTTGCTCATTATTGCCATTGTGCTAATTTCCCCTAGTGTTTCATTTAATTGTCATTTATTGTTTGAATTCATTATTGCACTTATGTGATTTAATTCATTATCAACCTATAAGCCAAAACATTATGACCACTGACAGGTGAAGTGAATAACATTGATTATCTTGTTACAATGGCACCTGTCGAGGGGTGGGATATATTAGGCAGCAAGTGAATAGTCAGTTCTTGGAGTTGATGTTTTGGATGCAGGAGAAATGGGCAGGTAAAGACCTGAGCGACTTTGACAAGGGCCAAATTGCTATGGCCAGAAGACTGGGTCAGAGCATCTCTGAAACGGCAAGGCTTGTGGGGTGCTCCCGGTCAGCAGTGGTGAGTACCTACCGACAGTGGTCCGAGGAGGGACAAACCACAAACCGGCAACAGGGTGTTGGGCGCCCAAGGCTCATTGACGCGCGAGGGCAATGAAGGCTATCCCATCTGATCCGAACTGACAGAAGGTCTATTGTGGCACATGGCACAGAAAATTTTAATGGCAGTCACAGGACGAATGTGTCACAATACACAGTGCATCGCACCCTGCTACGTATGGGGCTGCGTAGCTGCAGACCGGTCAGAGTGCCCACGATGACCCCTGTCCACCGTTGAAAGCTCCTACATTGGGCAAGCGAGCGTCGGAACTGGACCTTGGAGCAGTGGAAGAAGGTCGCCTGGTCCGATGAGTCCCGTTTTCTTTTAGATCACGTGTATGGCCGTGTACGTGTGCGCCGTTTACCTGGGGAAGTGATGGCACCAGGACGCACTTTGGGAAGACGACAAGCTGGTGGAGGGAGTGTGATGCTCTGGGCAATGTTCTGCTGGGAAACCCTGGCATTTATGTGGACGTCAATTTGACATGTGTCAAATACTTAAACATTATTGCAGACCAGGTACACCCCTTCATGGCAATGGTATTCTCTGATGGCAGTGGCCTCTTTCAACAGAATAATGCACCCTGCCACACTGCACACATTGTTCGGGAATGGTTTGAGGAACATGATGAAGTGTTCATGGTGTTGCCCTGGCCTCCTAATTCTCCAGATCTCAATCCGATTGAGCATCTGTGGGATGTGCTGGATCGACAAGTCCGATCCATGGCGGCTCCATCTCGCAACTTACAGGACTTGAAGGATCAAGTGCTAATGTTTTGGTGCCAAATACCACAGGACACCTTCAGGGGTCTTGTAGAGTCCATGCCTCGGCAGGTCGGCGCAGTTTTGGCAGCACACGGAGGACCAACAGCATATTAGGCAGATGGTCATAATGTTTTGGCTCATCAGTGTATATTTTGTTTGAGTTTATTGCATTGATAGTATGCATGAAATTTATACAAAATTTAATACAAAACAGATCTGTTGACCTTTGCGCTTGTGGCATTGGCTGCACTCAATGCTGCTCTTTGCCAGTCCACCTCCATCATATGTTATCTGTCACTGGCACAAAGATGTAATGATAGTGTGCCAGCACCTCTACTTTCTGAGAAGTTTAAAGAGATTCAGCGTCGCTGCTAAATCTTCTAAAGATACACTGTAAAGCGTATTCTGAAATCTGAAGAAAATATCATCTGTCTGAAGAAGGATCCCAACCCAAAACATAATCTGCCCATTTCCCTCCAAGGATGTTGTTTGACTCATAGAGATCTGCCAACAGTTTGTTTTTTGCTCGTGTATCTTGACTGGGTGCATCACAACCTGGTATGGCAATTACAACACATAGGAATGAGTCTGATCTCAGCCTGGCCCATCATGGACCCCCTCCCCTCCCTCTCTACATCATTGTCTATATCTCCCGTTTCCCTTTCCTGTGAATTTCAGTCTGAAGAAGGATCTCGACCCGAAACGTCACCCTTTCTTTCTCTCCAGAGATACTGCCTGTTACTCCAGCTTTTTGTGCCAGAGAAGGTAGTTGAGGTTGGTGCTAAAACAACATTTAAAATACATTTGGACAGGTACATAGATAGAAAAGGATTAGATGGATATTGGCCAAATGCAGGCAGGTGGGACTTGCATAGATGGGCATCTTGGTCAACATGGGCAAGTTGGGCTGAAGGACATGTTTCCATATTGTTTGGTTCTATGACTCTATGTTTCCATTTGAAGGTAAGTTTTCAAGTGCAATGTTTTCATTACTTTCAAAACTGATATGCCCTCTTGCATGCCAAAATGAAGGCACTTGCACCTGATCAGATGATAAAGATAAATTGTATATATGGCAAAGATTTATCGTTTTCCAACTTTAGTTGAAATTTAGGCATCAGCTGTCAGGATCTGATTGCCACAGTAGTGATGCCATCAGGCAGGATGAGCAGCCTGTTCAATTGAAAAATTGAAACAAAGAGCAAACAAGAACTGCTTTTGTAGTGAGAATACTACAGTGCCCTCCATAATGTTTGGGACAAAGACCCATCATTTATTTATTTGCCTCTGTACTCCACAATTTGAGATTTGTAATAGAAAAATTCACATGTGGTTAAAGTGCATATTATCAGATTTTATTAAAGGCCATTTTTATACATTTTGGTTTCACCATGTAGAAATTACAGCTGTGTTTATACATAGTCCCCCCATTTCAGGGCACCATAATGTTTGGGACACATGGCTTCACAGGTCTTTGTAATTGCTCAGGTTGTTTAATTGCCTCCTTAATGCAGGTATCAGAGAGCTCTCCGCACCTAGTCTTTCCTCCAGTCTTTCCATCACCTTTGAAAACTTTTATTGCTGTTTATCAACATGAGGACCAAAGCTGTGCCAATGAAAGTCAAAGAAGCCATTATGAGACCGAGAAACAAGATTAAACTGTTAGAGCCATCAGCCAAACCTTAGGCTTACGAAAACCAACTGTTTGGAATATCATTAAGAAGAAAGAGAGCACTGGTGAGCTTACTAATCGCAAAAGGACTGGCAGGCCAAGGAAGACCTCCACAGCTGATGACAGAAGAATTCTCTCCATAATAAAGAAAAATCCCCAAACACCTGTCCAACAGATCAGAAACACTCTTCAGGTGTGGATTTGTCAATGACCACTGTCCACAGAAGACTTCATGAACAGAAATACAGAGGCTACACTGCAAGATGCAAACCACTGGTTAGCTGGAAAAAAATAGGATGGCCAGGTTACAGTTTGCCAAGAAACACTTATAAGAGCAACCACAGTTCTGGAAAAAGGTCTTATGGACAGATGAGATGAAGATTAACTTGTATCAGAGTGATGGCAAGGGCAAAGTATGGAGGAGAGAAAGAATGCCCAAGATCCAAAGCATACCACCTCATCTGGGAAACACGGTGGTGGGAGTGTTATGGCCTGGGCATGTATGACTGCTGAAAGTACTGGCTCACTTATCTTCATTGATGATACAACTGCTGATGGTAGTAGCATAATGAATTCTGAAGTGTATAGATACATACTAGCTGCTCAAGTTCAAACAAATGCCTCAAAACTCATTGGCCGGCAGTTCATTCTACAGCAAGACAATAATCCCAAACATACAGCTAAAGCAACAAAGGAGTTTTTCAAAGCTAAAAAATGGTCAATTCTTGAGTGGCCAAGTCAATCACCCAATGGATGAATGAATGAATAAGTTTATTGGCCAAGTATGCATATACAACGAATGTGCCTTGGTGCTCCGCTCACAAATGACAACACAAACATACAGTTAACAATTAAGAATAAAGCATAAACACATCAAAACAATAAGGATACAACATTACGGTCTAAACGTGTGGGTGGAAATAAACCAGAGCAAAAAAGAGACTACAGACTTTGGTTATTAAGTAGAATTATCACTCGTGGAAAAAAGCTGTTTTTATGTCTGGCTGTGGCTGCTTTGACAGTCCTTCTGTCGCCTTCCAGAGGGAAGTGCTTCAAAGAGTTTATGGCCAGGGTGAGAGATCACCCTGAACACAATTGAGCATGCCTTTTATATGCTGAAGAGAAAACTGAAGGGGACTAGCCTCCAAAACAAGCATAAGCTAAAGATGGCTGCGATGCAGGCCTGGCACAACATCACCAGAGAAGGCACCCAGCAACTGGTGATGTCCATGACTTCAAGCCGTCATTGCATTCAAAGAATATGCAACAAAATACTAAACATGACTACTTTCATCCACATGACATTGCTGTGTCCCAAACATTATGGTGCCCTGAAATGGGGGCATTTGTATGTATAAACACTGCTGTAATTTCTACATGGTGAAACCAAAATGTATAAAAATGGCTCTTATTAAAATCTGACAATGTGCAATTTAACCACGTGATTTTTTTTCTATTACAAATCTCAAATTGTGGAGTACAGAGGCAAATAAATAAATGAAGGGTCTTTGTCCCAAACATTATGGAGGGCACTGTATGTATAAAGTTGAGAGAGATGTCAAATATTTGATTTCAGTTGATTACAAAGTCTAACTGCTTGGCATTTATTATTAGCCCATTAACTGCTGTAAATGTAGCATTGCCCTACTTGAGAACAACTTCTTGATTGCAGAACAATGGTCTTGATTTATATGGTTCAGTGGTGCACTGGGCAGCTCATTTGTCCAGCTGTATCACCTGAGCTGTTCACAACAACAACCTTTTGAACATGCTGTTTTTTAAAATCACAAGAAAGAAGCTAATTATATGGAAGACATTTGCTTACAAAATAGGATGACATTTATTTTTGGTACACCATAGGGGACAAAATCCCATTTTGAAACTGCGTTAGGATGGTTCATAATCAAAAACATGCACTGAAATGAGAAGTGTGTAGCGACCATAGAGAATGGTCCGGGTCGTCGAACCCTCAGATTGGCCAGCAAGGTCACGTGTGAGCGCGACCGTAGGGATTGGTCCAGAGAGCGACATCGCTGATTGGCCAGCGTTGTCATGTGCGCTTTTGGCGCACGAAATGTTCAGTTCGGCGAAGTCTTCGGCGAAGACAGTAAGTTTTTGATGGTTGTCCTTTACCTTGTTGTTTAACTTTGTATTCGAATATTGCGGCTGCAATAAACTTCTTCTACAACCAACAAGTTTTCGGACTCGCCATATTGGTGACCCCGACGTGATCTGGACGATCACCGACTATGCAGGAACACGACGCCTCGTTGTTGAATGCCGCGCCTGGCACACCGGAGTTAAGCGCGGTAAGCGTTCACCTTCCGTTGTTTTGGACACATTCACCGCAATCTTGGTTTGTCCACACCGAAGCCCAATTTCATATAAAGAACATATCGGCCGACTCGACGAAGTATTACTATCTCGTCAGCGCTCTATCACCGGAGACGACCACACGCGTGATGCGGTTCATCGTTAATCCGCCTGCGGAAAGCAAGTACGAGGCAATGAAGAAATTGTTACTGCGAACCTTCGGGTTTAATAGGCATGATTGCGCTGAAAGACTTCTGCACCTACCGGACCTCGGAGATCGACGGCCGTCCGTTCTCATGGCCGAGATGATGATGCTAGCCGGTGAGCATACGGATTGCCTCATGTTCGAACAGGCATTCCGAGAGAAGCTTCCTGAGGATGTCCGACTGCTGCTCATGGATTGTTCTTTTAAGGACCCCGAAGCATATGCAGCGAAAGCGGACGCGCTCATAGCGGCTAAAAACAAGTCAAGCGGTTCGATCAACAAGGTCTCGACATCAGTGACCACGCCACAGCGACATCAAGATGGCGCCGCGTCTCCCGCCAGTTCTCCAAAAGCCCGCCAAAAAGATCCGCACAAGCGCGGCTGGTGCTATTATCACCTACGATGGGGTAGAGAATCCCGCAACTGCCGCTCACCTTGTACCTTCGCGGGAAATGCCTCGGCCGATCGTACATAGGGGCAGTTGCGATTGGCCAGAACCGACGCCTCTACGTCCACGATCGATTCACGGACACAGAATTTTTGGTAGACACGGGAGCCATCGTCAGTGCCGCCGACCGACCTCGAAACCAGAACGGGTAAGACTGGTCCCACCCGCATCGCGGTTAATGGCAGCCCCATTCGCACTTTCGGTATACGGAAGATGTCCCTTGTGTTAGGCCTCCGCACGTACGAATGGCCATTCATCATAGCAGATGTCAGACAAGCGATCCTAGGCGCAGATTTTCTCTGGGCTTTTTCACTGGTCCCTGATGTCCGCGGTAACGACCTCCGACCCTCCGCCAGCGAGGAGCCCGTCGCTCCGACAATCGCCTCCCCGCCCAGCTCTACTGTCCAGGCCATCGTCGCGGCCCCTGACTCGTATGCTGAGATCCTGGCGGAGTTTCCAGAGCTGCTCATCCAACGTTTTGACACGCCTTCGGCCAAGCACGGCGTGGTCCATCACATCCGCACCGAGGGCCCTCCCGTTTTCGCTCGGGCCAGGAGACTACCGCCAGACAAACTGGTGGTGGCACGGGCGGAATTTAGGAAGATGGAGGAAATGGGCATTGTCCGTCAGTCCGACAGCCCGTGGGCCTCGCCGTTGCATATGGTCTCCAAGGCATCTGGGGGGTGGAGACCATGTGGCGATTATCGGCGTCTGAATGCTGTCACCACGGCTGATCGCTACCCCATACCGCACCTACAGGACTTTTCGTCTGGGCTGGAAGGAGCGGTGGTGTTCTCCAAAATCGATTTGGTGCGAGGATACCACCAGATTCCGGTGCGGCCGGAGGACATACAGAAAACTGCCAAGATTACTCCGTTCGGGTTGTTTGAATGGTTGCGTATGCCTTTCGGTTTAAAGAAAGCGGCACAGGCTTTCCAACGACTGATGGACCGTGTGGGTCGGGGTTTACCCTTTTTGTTTATTTATTTAGACGACATCCTGGTCGCCAGCCCCTCAGTGCAGGAACACCAGGTCCACTTGCGGACTGTGTTCCAGCGGCTCCAAGACCATGGGCTCATTATCCAACCCTCCAAGTGTCAATTCGGCCTCCCTTCTCTTGATTTTTTAGGGCACAGAATTACCCCTGCCGGCGCCTCCCCTTTGCCCGAGAAGGTGGAGGCTATCCGGGCATTTCCCAGGCCCACCACAGTAAAAGGACTACTGGAGTTCGTAGGTATGGTTAACTTCTACCATAGGTTCGTTCCGGCAGCTGCGCGGGTCATGCGCCCGCTCTTCCAGTGCCTTGCGGGAAAACCGGTAGAGTTGATATGGTCCCCGGCCGCAGAGTCGGCTTTTACAGCAGCTAAGGCAGCATTAGCAGACGCCGCCATGTTGGTCCACCCGAGCCCCTCCGCCCCCACGGCCCTGACGGTTGACGCCTCTGACGTGGCGGTGGGCGGGGTCTTGGAGCAGCAGGTCGGTGGCCGTTGGCAGCCCTTGGCGTTTTTCAGCCGGCAACTAAATTCGGCCGAGCTGAAGTATAGCGCATTTGACCGAGAGCTTCTGGCCCTCTATTTAGCTGTTTGTCATTTCCGGTATTTCCTTGAGGGCCGCCCATTTGTAGCCTTTACGGACCACAAACCATTAACATTTGCATTTTTCAAATTGTCTGACCCATGGTCGGCCCGCCAACAGCGGCACCTGACTGCTATCTTCGAATTTACCACCGATGTCCGTCATGTCGCGGGTAAGCTCAATGCCGTTGCTGACGCCCTGTCTAGACCTGCTTTTCCCCCTATTTCGGCGGTGGACTGCGAGGTGGATCCCCAGGAGCTTGCGGAGGCACAGCTTCTAGCGGATACCGCCTCGGCATACCAGTCCACCACTTCGGGATTGAGGTTGGCTCAGGTAGCCTGCGGGTCGGAAGGCACAAAAGTCTGGTGTGATGTTTCCCTTCCCCGTCCCAGGCCGGTAGTACCGCCCTCCCTTCAACGCCGGGTTTTTGATGCCATTCATGGGCTGGCGCACCCGTCCATCCGCTCCACCTCTGCTTTAGTAGCAGCTCGGTTTGTCTGGCATGGCCTACGGAAACAGGTAGCGGGTTGGGCGCGTTCCTGCGTTCCCTGTCAGACCGCTAAAGTCCAGCGCCATGTCCAGCCTCCCGTACAGGGGTTCGAGGTCCCAGCAGTTCGTTTTTTCCACATCCACGTGGATTTGGTCGGGCCTTTGCCTTCCTCCCGGGGCTACACCCACCTCCTCACGGTGCTGGATCGGTTCACCCGGTGGCCAGAGGCTTTCCCATTGTCTGATATCTCGGCAGCCTCTTGTGCCAGGACTTTGGCCGTCCATTGGGTAGCTCGTTTCGGAGTCCCGGCAGTTATTACCACTGACAGGGGGCCGCAGTTCACTTCGTCCCTCTGGGCCGCGCTCGCAGAACTGTACGGTTCCAAGTTACAACCCACTACTGCATACCACCCCCAGGCAAATGGACTTGTAGAAAGGTTCCACCGTCAACTTAAGGCGTCCCTCAGTGCAAGGCTTGAAGGCCCGGACTGGGTAGACCAACTCCCCTGGGTTCTTCTGGGCATCCGGACTGCTCCTAAGCAAGATCTCGGTGCGTCGTCCGCGGAGCTAGTATATGGCTCGACACTTCGAGTACCCGGAGATTTGTTTCCGGCACCCTCAGACCAGCTGCCTCCAGTCCCATCAGTCTTAGCATCTCTCCGGGCACAGGTGGGTTCCCTGGCTCCAGTTCCGACTTCACGTCATGGGTGTCCCATGGTACATGAACCGCCTTCCCTGAAGGACTGTGAGTTTGTGTTTCTGCGAAAAGATTCCCATCGTGCCCCGTTGCAGAGGGTCTATCAAGGGCCGTTCCGGGTTTTACGTAAGGGAACGGCTACCTTCACCTTAGACATGTGCGGCAGGAGTGAGCTCGTCTCGGTGTCCCGGCTCAAACCTGCACACTTGGATCCGGATCAACCAGCCCTGGTCGGCCAAACCCCTAGGAGAGGCCGACCTCCGTCAGTTCCGCCCAGTCCAGGACCCCCCGTTCCGGCAGTTCCTCCAGGACCCCCCGTTCCGGCAGTTCCTCCAAGTCCGGAATCCCCTGCTCCTGTGGTTCAGGCTGCCCCTCTCCTTACTCGTTATGGTCGCGAAATCCGGCTCCCTGCTAGGTTCCGTACCTCGGGTTCTGGGGGTGGTCATGTAGCGACCATAGAGAATGGTCCGGGTCGTCGAACCCTCAGATTGGCCAGCAAGGTCACGTGTGAGCGCGACCGTAGGGATTGGTCCAGAGAGCGACATCGCTGATTGGCCAGCGTTGTCATGTGCGCTTTTGGCGCCCGAAATGTTCAGTTCGGCGAAGTCTTCGAAGAAGACAGTAAGTTTTTGATGGTTGTCCTTTACCTTGTTGTTTAACTTTGTATTCGAATATTGCGGCTGCAATAAACTTCTTCTACAACCAACAAGTTTTCGGACTCGCCATAAGTGCATGATTCCTGATTGGACTTGTTCAATTTAGATCACCCTTGGCTGAGTACCCTTTGCTGCACAGGGTCAGGGAAAGGCATCAGCAACAACAGGTGCAAGTTTGCTGCTGTGGAGGAGACAGAGTCTGCAAATGAGATCATCCATAATCGCTCAAAGTAACTTCTTAGTTCTGGTGAACAAGGTGCCTATTAGGGAGTCCCTTATTAACCTTGATGACTGATTTTCACAACTCTCGTCAGCTGGAAGATGATGCTGTAGAGACCGAATAATGGCATCCTCCTGGTAGTAACCGACTTTGTACTTCTGTAACAAAGAATAGGAATAAACGGGTCCTTTTCAGAATGGCAGGCAGTGGCGAGTGGAGTGCTGCAAGGCTCGGTGTTGGGGCTGCAACTATTTGCCATATATATTGATGATTTGGATGAAGGAATTAGAAGTAACACTAGCAAGTTTGCAGATGACAAAAAGCTGGGTGGCAGTGTGAACTGTGAAGAGGATGTTAGGAAGTTGCAGGGTGACCTGAACAGGTTGAGTGAGTGGGCAGATACATGGCAGATGCAGTATAATGTAGATAAATGTGAGGTTATCCACTTTGGCGGCAAAACTAAGGCCAAATCACTGGATCGATTTAAGAGAGAGTTAGATAGAGCTCTAGGAGCTAGTGGAATCAAGGGATATGGGGAGAAGGCAGGCACGGATTACTGATTGTGGATGATAAGCCATGATCACAATGAATGGCGGTGCTGGCTTTGTGTGTGGGAAATTCTGTCCCACGAATCTGTGGAATTTTTTGAAATGTCACCAAGTGGATTGATGAGAGTTGGGCAAGTTTGCAGTGTTTATAAAGTCTTTGACAAGGTCTTGCATTGTAGGATAGTCTGGAAAGTTAAATCGCATGGAATCCAAGGAGAGCTAGTCAATTGGATTGAAAATCAAAGGGTAGTTGTGGAGAACTGTCCATCTGACTTTGTAGCTCTGTAACTTTGACTCCCATGGCAGTCCAGGCATGAGAGCAGGGCTGCAGGCTTTACCACAAAATGTCACACTCCTCTGTGTGGCAGCTATGGATCATCCCGGCCAGTGGATGTGGTGCTCATCAGGAAGGACTGGTAGCTTACGGTGTCCCTGAGGGTTCTTTGGGAATGGGTTATATTGGGATGGACATTTCTTTGTCTCCTCCATCACTGTGTGTAACTGATCATGCCCAAAATGTCGCTTTCATTAATGGACTGCGGCCAAATGCGTTATCTGTGAAGCAGCCATGATTCGTTTAAACACAACTTTGGATGTGTCTGAGCGGCTGACGGTTAACTCTGAAGCTGCACAGCCCAAATTCCATCAGTGTGTCCCCACAACTAATACGAAAAGCTGCAACCAGTGCAATATACACTTAGTATTATTGAACAAGGAAATGGCAGACGAGTTGAACCGGTACTTTGGATCTGTCTTCACTAAGGAAGATACAAACAATCTCCCAGATGTTCTAGTGGCCAGAGATCCTAGGGTGATGGAGGAACTGAAGGAGTTTCACATTAGGCAGGAAATGGTGTTGGGTAGACTGATGGGACTGAAGGCTGATAAATCCCCAGGGTTTGATGGTCTGCATCCCAGAGTACTTAAGGAGGTGGCTCTAGAAATTGTGGATGCATTGATGATCATTTTCCAATGTTCTATAGATGCAGGATCAGTTCCTGTGGATTGGAGGGTAGCTAATGTTATCCCATTTTTTAAGAAAGGAGGTAGAGAGAAAACAGGAAATTATAGACCAGTTAGTCTGACATCAGTGGTGGGGAAGATGCTGGAGTCAATTATAAAAGACGAAATTGTGGAGCATTAGGATAGCAGTAACAGGATCGTTCCGAGTCAGCATAGATTTACGAAGGGGAAATCATGCTTGACTAATCTTCTGGAATTTTTTGAGGATGTAAGTAGGAAAATTGACAGGGGAGAGCCGGTGGATGTGGTGTACCTTGACTTTCATAAAGCCTTCGACAAGGTCCCACATAGGAGATTAGTGGGCAAAAGTAGAGCACATGGTATTGGGGGTAGGGTACTGACATGGATAGAAAATTGGTTGACAGACAGAAACCAAAGAGTGGGGATAAATGGGTCCCTTTCAGAATGGCACGCAGTGACTAGTGGGGTACCGCAAGGATCAGTGCTGGGACCACAGCTATTAAAAGTACCATTAGCAAATTTGCAGATGATACAAAGCTGGGTGGTAGTGTGAGCTGTGAGGAAGATGCTATGAGGTTGCAGGGTGACTTGGACAGGTTGTGTGAGTGGGCGAATGCATGGTAGATGCAGTTTAATGTGGATAAGTGTGAGGTTATCCACTTTGGTGGTAAGAATAAGAAAGCAGATTATTAGAACAGAAACATACGACACAAGATGTAACGAGATTCAGGTGTTCTCATCGTTAATTGTACACTCGAGTGCTTGGTCTAATTTCATAGCTGATACACTTTCACCAGGAAATAATTGTTAAATTGATCTGTTCTAGGGGAAAAAAAGAATTTTGCCCTGTTAGTTGCGAAATGTTAGATGTTTTGCAATACAATTTCTAGTAAGTATTTGTGAAAATGACCTCTTTACCTGCAAATGGTCACTCATTGAATTAATGTTTTCTAATTAACTGGGAAGAGCTATAGTACAGCAACATATCATTTCACTGGGAGAAAAATGCACTTCTCCATGGCCTCACTATGAGAGCCATAATCAATAATTTAATATGGGAGGTGAATGTGGAGTCTAAATATTACTGTTCTGATGGGATTCTGAGTGGGGGGCTTCTGGAAGGAGAACAATATTAAACATTCTTGTACTTATCCATTTTTGAACTTATGGATTGAATTTATTTTGGTTTGCCTTCTTGGGAAATTGGACATCTGGGTTGATTCATGCCAGGTTCATTACATAGCTTAATGGTCTTAATAATTGCATTTATATAAGGTTCTTTGGTCAAATCAGTTATATTTATCAAACATGCCCTACTTTGACAAAAGAGATAAAACTAGCTTCAAGTTTTGGATTGGAAGGAGGCCGACCTCATCAAAATCATACTCTTGGCTTTTAATCCATAGAAGACTTCAGCATTTTTGGAGCAAAAAGAAAAAACAATGTATTTTTATGTATTTTTCACTTGTTCAGATGATATTGGCAATGATTAAATTTGCAATAGATTTTGGCATACCATTTCATAGAATTCCTTCAATTCTGAAATAATCCCTAAAAAAAGTTTCAAATTCCAGACTTTCATTTATTGAAAACCTCAAGATATGGCGGTTAAAAATAATGAGTGTATTTTATGCAAGGAAAACCATGAGTTTGAGCACAAATGGATGGGTGGGTAGCAATTGATATCGTTTGTAGGAAGGAATTGCAGACGCTGGTTTAAATTGAAGTAGACACAAAAAGCTGGAGTAACTCAGCAGGTCAGACAGTATCTCTGGAGAAATGGAGTAGGTGATGTTTTGGGTCGAGACCCTTCTTCAGACTGAAGAAAGGTTTCGACCTGAAACATTACCTACTCCTTTTCTCCAGAGATGCTGTCTGACCTGCTGAGTTACTCCAGCTTTATGTGTCTATCTTCGGTTGATATCCTGTGCTTGGAATCTTAAAACCTAACACTAAAAAGATTGTCACATAAACTAAGAGTCATTGCATTTGAAGTTAACATTAGTATGAATAGAAGTTTTGTTAAGCACAAACAACAGATTGGAAATTAATGGATTTTGTTTTGATATAGTAATTAGCAGTGTGTCACAGGGATAAATATTGAGCCTTCAGCTGTTCACAACCTGCATTAATGACTTGGTTGGGAAGACAAGGAGTGTGGCTATGTTTGCATTGATCTAATGCTGAGTGAGAAAGTAGAAGCAGTCGAGTTCCATTTGACCCTTCTAGCTTCGTCTGCTATTCATCCAGATCAGTGGTGATCTACCTAAATACCATTCACCTGCACTACTATCCTGATATAGCTGGATTCTCTTATTATCCAGAAATCTATTGACTCTGGGATAGAGAATTGCAAAAACTCTCTACATTCTGGATGAAGACAGAGTGATAGAATCATACAGCGTGGAAACAGGCCCTTCAGCTCAACTTGCCCAAGCCGACCACCATGCCCCATCTACACCAGTCCCACAAGCCCATGTTTCGCCAATAACCCTCTATACCTACCATATTCATGCACCTATCCAAATGCCTCTAAAACATAATGATAGTACCTGCCTCAACTACCTCCTCCGACAGCTCCTGACTATCTCTAAACAACCCTTGTCCATTTAAATGCTTGTAGATCTTGTCGCCTAGCATACTCTCTAGTAACTTTCCAACCACAAATGTTAGGCTAGCTGGCCTGTAGTTCCCAGATATTTCCCTGCAGCCCCTATTAATTAGAGGCACAACATTTGCCACCCACCCTCCAGTCTTCTGGCACCTCACCCACATTTAATGACTTCTAAATCTCAGCCAGGGCACCTGCAATTTCCTCTCTAGCTTTCCACAGTGTTTTCGGATATGTCTGATCAGGCTAGGAAGAAAATACAATTTTGTTCATCTTAACCAAATAGCCTACCCCTTAATCTGAGACTGTGATTCCTTGTCTTACACCTCAGCTGGTGGAAACATCCTTCTTGCATTTCACCCTGTTCAGGTCTGTAAAGAAATTTGTAAGTTTCAATTATCTCATTTTCCTAAACTCGAGAGGATGCCAGCTTACTCCATTAAATGGAGGGTATCAAGGGTTGTGGGGAAAGGTAGGAGAACAGGGTTGAGAGGGAAAAATAGATCAGTCATGCTTGAATGGCAGGGTAGATTGGATGGGCTGAATTACCTCATTCGGCTCCTATGTTTTATGGTCCCAAAGTGTTTCCTAATACAGCAAGCTAGCTATTCTTGGAATAGGTCAAGTGAATCTATGTTGCAGACACATGGGTTTGCAGATGCTGGAATCTTGAGTAAAACACAAAGTGCTGGAGTAACTCAGCAGGTCAGACATCATCTGGGAAGCCAATGACAAGCGTATATTCTTTGACAAGCATAAATTGTTTTAGGCAAGGAGGCAAATTGTGAATAATAACATTCTCCAGGGATTGATTTTTTGTGATCTATGTTAATAACCCAGGCTTAGGGCTACAAGTTGCAATCTTCAAATTTGCAAATTACACAAAAGTTGGCAGTCCTGTGAACCAAGAGAAGGACCAAGATATTTGCAGCAAGATATAAGCTGACTAGCTGAATGGTCAAATGAAATTTAACATGGATAAATGCGAGATAATACACGTTGATATGAAGAAGAGGAAAAGCAGAATAAATCGATGGACACATTTTGAAAGAGATGCAGAAGAAAAGTAACTAGTGTGTACAAATATCGACACT
Organism: Rhinoraja longicauda; assembly: GCF_053455715.1. Lineage (NCBI taxonomy): Eukaryota > Metazoa > Chordata > Chondrichthyes > Rajiformes > Arhynchobatidae > Rhinoraja > Rhinoraja longicauda. Next base: position 45,066,868 of record NC_135953.1, on the reverse strand, counting down.
GACGGGGCAAGTTGAGTGACCAATTAACCTACCAACATGCACATCTTTGAGATTTTGAAGGGAATCAGAGCACCCGAACAAAACCCAAGTGGTCACGGGGAGAACATGGAAACTCCTCACAGACAGCACTCGAGGTCAGGATTGAACCTGGTTAGCTGAAGTTATGAGGCAGCACCTCTGATCTTAAATTAGGTATCAGAATTAGTTCCATATTTACATGGATAAAGTCAGCATTCACAAATATTTTCTAAATATTTCTCTGTCATAATTTAAGAACTGTTTGCAGTTCTATTGCAGTATTGGCAATAGATTGAAACTACTAAAAGTTACAATAACATTTGAATCCAATGTAATGTGCTTAATCCGCTCAGTGCTACAGTAACCAAACTTGTCATGGAAACATTTTTGTACATCTTGTTTTGGATCGGGACTTAAATTAGTAATTTGGATGGGTGTCAGGGGTTATGGGGTGAAGGGGTGAAGGCAGGAGAATGTGGTTAGGAGGGAGTGATAGATCAACCGTTATTGAATGGCGAAGTAGACTATCACTGTAGATTCCCTGTTTCCCTTTTGTAAATCTTGTTTTGTAATTTAAGTTCATCCTCCTACAAAGTGCAGCAAGTGAGTGAAGACAATTACAGAACAGTGACTGTGTTGTAAAGGAAATTTTGCCTGAATGTGAAAGATTGCAAAGTAATAACTATCAGCCAACATATTTGTCAGACAGCATCTGTTCTTTTCTTGGATTATATGACATTTGTGATAGGAGTCAGATTCATAGCTTCTCCAACGAACCTTGTCAGAAGTCTATGGGCTGGATGATTTCATTGTAGCTTCCTTCATTCTGACACTGTCCTCTTTCACCCTTAACCTGGCTGAAGTGCTGCTGATTGTGGTGAAACTGCTGCATTAAAATATGCCCATAGGTTTCTAAAGACATCATCATCTGTATTTTGATGTAGGAAATAATATATTTCCTGAATATACGTACTGTTATGATTCTGCAGAGTATCCCGTAATGGTGTCCAAAGTAATGAGGCCTTTTAAGCTCTTTTGATGCCTTGTCATCTTATAAAATACTGTTTATAAGAATAAATGTTTTGTGCCTTCACAGAAGAAGTCGAATAGACCTCTCTGAGCAAAGAAACCACTGATTCGCACAATTGTGTTCCTGTTGATTCATAGATGTTCGAGCCTTTATTGGACTTGGATCCTTCTATGGCAATAATGGGAAGTGTATGGATCAAAGAATGCAATCATACTTTGCAGCAAAAATTTTAAGGATTTTTGTTCAATGAATGAATCAGAGGTAGGGAGTTCTTGAAGTCGTAGGGAGAATAATAATGGGATTAATGTACAGTGAGTGTAAATTGATGGTTGATGGTCACCATGGACCCAGTGAGCCGAAGGGCAGACTTCTGAGTGTGATTTTGTCTGTTACTCTCTGACTCTATGACAACTGTCAGATTGGAGATATGAGAGGGTGTTTTTCATGTGGAGAAAGGTGGTGGCTGAATGTTACATATAACATGTATTTCAGTGAAAGTCTCAAGCAAGTGTGTTTTTAGTGTTGTACTTTAACACTGAAGATTCTATATGCGTTTTCAGATTAATACTTTCAATTATATAAGATTAATTGCAATAGGTTTTAATCATTATGAATGTTGAGGATGAAATAACAGCTGATTATATTACAAGATCAGTTTTCATCTGCCTATGGTTTTGACTTTGAAACATATCAAAACATTCATTTGAAATGGAAGTTTTAACTGGTGATAATAGATAATAGGTGAGGGCGTGCAGCATAGGTTCACGAGGTTAATTCCTGGAATGGCAGGACTGTCGTACGTTGAAAGACTGGAGCGACTAGGCTTGTATACACTGGAATTTAGAAGGATGAGAGGGGATCTTATTGAAACATATAAGATTATTAAGGGGTTGGACACGTTAGAGGCAGGAAACATGTTCCCAATGTTGGAGGAGTCCAGAACCAGGGGCCACACTTTAAGAATAAGGGGTAGGCCATTTAGAACGGAGATGAAGAAAAACCTTTTCAGTCAAAGAGTTGTAAATCTGTGGAATTCTCTGCCTCAGAAGGCAGTGGAGGCCAATTCTCTGGATGCTTTCAAGAGGGAGCTAGATAGAGCTCTTAAAGATAGCAGAGTCAGGGGGTATGGGGAGAAGGCAGGAATGGGGTACTGATTGTGAATGATCAGCCATGATAACTGTGAGAGGCTATTCTAATTCTATTATTTCAGTGAAGTATGAAAGTGTAGCCTGAGTATTTTGACAATCTATATCAATGATTTGGATGAGAATGCACATGGCATGATTAGCAAGTTTGCAGAATACACTCAAGTGGGTGGTACTGCAGAGGTTGTCAAAAATTGCAACAGGATCTCGATCGGTTGGGCAGGTGGGCTGAGGAATGGTTGATGGAATTTAATACAGATAAATGCGAGGTGTTGCATTTTGGGAAGTCTAACATGGGCAGGACCTACACAGTGAATAGGAATTATCTGGGAAGTGTCGTGGAGCAGAGGGATCTTGGAGTCCAGGTATCTCTAAATCTAAAAAAAAATCTAAATCTACATAGTTCATTGAAAGTGGCATCACAGGGTGGTTAAGAAGGCTTTTGACCCATTGGCCTTCGTCAGTCAGAGTGTTGAGTCCAATAATAATAATAATAATAATAATATTAACTTTTATATAGCACTTTTCATGCAAATTAATGCAGCCCAAAGTTCTTTCCACAAAAACAAACACATGTCTAAACAACGATACAATATAAAACAGTAAGGAAATAGGCATATAAAGCACAGATTTATATAAAAATATAAAATGTGAAATTGGGAAAATGTAAAAGAACAAAGGAAGGAAAATCAGTTAAAAGCTTGAATAAAAAGATATGTTTAAATTTAAATATATTTTAAATTTATATAAGACATTGGTGAGGCCACATTTAGAGTATTTTGTTCAGTTCAGGGCACTATGTTATAGTAAAGTTGCTGTCAAGCTGGTAAGGGTGCAGAGAAGATTTACGAGGGTTTTGTCAGGTCTCAAGGGCCTGCGTATAGGGAGAGGTTGAGCAGGCTAGGACACTATTCCTTGGAGCACAGGAGGATGAGGGGTGAACAAAATCATGTAGAGGTGCACAAAATCATGAAAGGAATAGATCAGGTAAATGCACAGAGTCTCTTGCCCAGAGTGGGGAATTGAGAACCAGATGACATATGTTTAAGGTGAGGGGGGAAAGATTTAATTGGAACCTAAGGGGTATCTTTTTCACACAATGTGTGGTGGGTGTATGGTACGAGTTGCTGGAAGAAGTAGTTGAGGCAGGTACTATCGCAACATTTAAGAAACATTTGGACAGATAAATGGACAGGACAGGTTTAGATGGATATGGACCACATGCAGGCAGGTGGGACTAGTGTAGATGGAACTTGTTGGTCGGTGTGGGCAGGTTTTGCTGCAGGGTATGTATGACACTATGACTCTATGTTTGATAAGTTGATGGTTGTAGCGAAGAAGTTGCTCCTGAACCCGAATGTTACAGTTTTCAGGCTCTTCTTCCGGATGGCAGGAGTGAAATGAGTGTGTGGCCAGGGTGGTGTGGGTCTCTGATGACGCTGGCTGCATTTTTGAGTCAGTGACTCTTGCAGATCCCATCGTTGGTGGGGCGGTCAATTCCCGTGATGTACTGTGCAGCATTCAACACCTTTTGCAATCTTCTTCATTTTCCGACATTTGAGTTGTCAAATCATGCAATGATGCAGCCAGTCAAAATGCTCTCTACTGTACACCTGTAGAGACCCTTCTTCAGATTGATCTAATGGGTGATGTTTCAGGTCGAGACCCTTCTTCAGACTGACTCGACCTGAAACATCACCCATTCCTTCTCTTCAGAGATGCTGCCTGTCCCGTTGAGTTACTCCAGCATTTTGTGTCTGCCTTCGACTTAAATCAGCATCTGCAGTTCTTTCCTACTCATTGAGAGCAAAGTTGTTGTTCTGGCACCATCTGGTCCCTCCTATACTCTGACTCATTGTCATCTGTAATTCGTCCAACAACGGTGGTTTCATCAAAGAACTTGAAGATGGAGTTTGAACTGTGTAGGAGAATGTTGAGTGAGGAACACAGTCTTAAGATAAGGGTCAGTCAATTGTAACCAGAGTGCGTAGAAATCTCTTCTTGCAGAGGGTAGCAAAACTTTGAATTCTCTACGCCTAGAACTTGGGTTCAGCTCTTTAGATGTATTTAGAGTGACGGTATATATATTTTAAAATATTAAATGAGTGTTAAAGTGGTCTGGCCCACAGGGAGAAGTTGAGGCTTTGGAAACGTGAGCCAAGATCATATTGAATAGCAGGGAAGACTTGCTTTCCTGTCTTGTTACTGGTTCCCCTTTGATTACAGTGGAAGTCATTGGGGGAGGAGGGAGGAGGAGGAGGAGGGGGGAGGGGGGGGAAGGGGAAGGAACATGTTCCGAATGGATTTTCTTTTTGCCATGCTTTGTATTGTGTGAGCTTGTCTATAATGTCCTCTAAAATGACTAAACACAGTCTTCAAAAGAGCAAAAGAGAGAAGAGAAAATTACCATGTAAATAGTGCATGTCCAGAAATTGACCGTGAAGATTGCTGATTATCGGAATCACTTGGTAATAACATGAAAAAGTGTTAAATCTAAACTTATGCCTTTTTTGCTTCTTTATGCTAGTGCTAAACCCTTGAATGAAACATGAGCCAGTGACTGATCTAGTGCCACATCCAAAGCCAGTCTATTACCTTCTGCCGGGGGGTGTTACAAGTGGCCTCGTTGTCTTTCCCTTCTGTCTTCCCTCTTGCCAGTGGGGTGTGTCCTGCCAGCAGTAAACATTCTTGGGTATTTTACATTTCACATCTTCTTAAGAATGAAGAAACTGCAGATGCTGGGATCTTGAACAGTTAGCAAGGGCCAGACAGCGTCGGTGGAAGAAATGGACAGGCGACATTTCCAGTCTGGACCTATCTTTCGACTGATTGTTGTAGGGAGAGTAGACCAGGGGACTGTTTTGGCAAATACAATCCCCAACACCTCACGAAACCTGCCTGATCGACGGTTGGTAAGCATTTTAACTCCCACTCATTTTTCCCCTTCCCATTTTTAACTTGATACGGTAGAGGAACAGTGCGGAAACAGGCCCTTTGGCCCACTGAATTCGCGCCGACCAACGATCACCTTGTACACAAGCACTTTTCTACACACGAGGGACAATTCACAATTTTAGCAAAGTCAATTAACCTACAAACCGGTACGTCTTTGGAGTGTGAAAGGAAACAGGAACATCTGGAGAAAACCCACACAGTCACAGGGAGAATGGACAAACTCCATACAGGCAGAACCCACAGATAATTTTAAGTAACACTCCCTTTTCTCTTTCCTATTTCCCTTCTCCCCCACTCCATTATGCACCCGTTTCTCTTACTTTTCTGTCCCAGTCATCCTGCTTCTTTCCCTTCCTTATTCACTCATCTGAGTCCCATTCCCAAGTCCCTCATTCACTTTTTATCCCTCCTCTTTCCCAATGCCCTTTCCTCCTTCCACCCATATCCCTCTCTCTGGCGTTACATTTACATTTCATGCCTCTTTATCTGACATCCTTTTGTCTCCTTCTCCCCTCTAGTCATTGGCACTTCCTCCACCCATCTGCGAATCAAACCCAACCCTTCTCACATTATCCACCTGTCACTTGCCAAACGTTGACCCATCCCCACTTCTCATTTCTAATTTCCCCACCTACGACAATCAGAAAGAAGAAGAGTCCCACCCTAATATGTCGCCTGTCCATTCCCTCCACAGATGCTGTCTGACCCGTTGCATTTATGTAGCACTTTCTGCTTTTGTTTCTGAAGAATAAATCTAACTTTATCCAATTGTGTTCATGGCAGTCATTTTAAGAAAATATTGCAGAATAACAACTTGTTTTGCATTTGCTGCAGTTTGTAATTGATTGAATTTACAGCACGACTGGAGATTGTTAATGGAGTGCGCTGAGCCCATACTACAATTTCTACCATGTTCTGAATTTTGTTTTGGGTGGGTGAAACAGGAGTTTTGCATCAGGAAATCCCAAGCTAAATCCCTTTTAATTGAAACTGTTAGGTTAAAAGTTATCATATCATATCATATATATACAGCCGGAAACAGGCCTTTTCGGCCCACCAAGTCCGTGCCGCCCAGCGATCCCCGTACATTAACACTATCCTACACCCACTAGGGACAATTTTTAAAAAAACATTTACCCAGCCAATTAACCTACATACCTGTACGTCTTTGGAGTGTGGGAGGAAACCGAAGATCTCGGAGAAAACCCACGCAGGTCACGGGGAGAACGTACAAACTCCTTACAGTACAGCACCCGTAGTCAGGATCGAACCTGAGTCTCCGGCGCTGCATTCGCTGTAAAGCAGCAACTCTACCGCTGCGCTACCGTGCCGCCCCAATTTGGATGAATCATTTCAGTTAATACCATAATTTGTAATAAATTAAGCTGCATACAAAGTTATGAGTAAGGAGCAAGTGAAGGCCACTTAGCCCTTTAAGACTGCCTTAGTTTAGTTTAGAGATACAGCATGGAAATAGGCCTTTCGGCCCACCGAGTCCATTCCAACCAGTGATCACCCATCTGCTAGTATTATCCTTCACACTAGGGACAATTTACAGAAGCCAATTAACCTACAAACCTGCATGTCTTTGGAATGTGGGAGGAAGCCCACACGGTCACAGGGAGAATGTGTAAACTCCGTACAGACCGCATCGTCAGGATCGAACCCGGGTCTCTGGCGTTGTAAGGCAGCACTCTACTACTGCGTCACTTGTATTTAACAGAAGCAAAGCTGATCTGTTTGTGAACTCTGCCTTTCAATCTTCCAATGACAACATTTCACCTACTTGTTTACTAAATATCTGTTAGTCTGAAAGAAATTGAAAGATTCTATCTCCACTGCTATTTGGAGAAGAGAGTTTGAGAAAAAAACAACCATGTGAGAGCAAAAAACTAAAATCTTTCTCAAATGGCGACCTCTTATATTTAAATAGGAACCAATCACATCCATTTGTTAAAATACTTCAGTATCTCATATATTTTGATCAAGACCTCACTCACTCTTCTGATTTGCAACAGATGTAAGCTGAGCCTCACTTCTGTCTCTTAATAAGGCAATTTATTTCCCCCCCAGTATTAGTCTAATTTATGAGAATGAAGCCAGGAATGATTGGGTTAACATATGATGAGCATTTGATGGCACTGGGCCTGTACTCGTTAGAGTCTAGAAGGATGTGGGATACCTCATTGAAACTTACTGAATAATGAACCCCTGACGGATGTAAGGGGTAATGGGGAGAATACAGGAGAATGGGGTTAGGAGGGAGAGATAGATCAGCCACAATTGAATGGCAGAGTAGACTTGATGGGTTGAATGGCCTAGTTCTGCTCCTATCACCTCCAAAATGCTTGGGTAGAGTGGATGTAGAGGATGTTTCCACCAGTGGGAGAGTCTAGAACCAGAGGCCAGAATAAAAGGACATATGTTCTGAAAGGAGAAGAAGAGGATTAGGATTTTTTTTTTAGTCAGAGGGTGGTGAATCTATGGAATTCGTTGCCACAGATAGCCGTGGAGGCCAAGTCAATAGATATTTTTAAGGTGGAGATCGATAGATTCTTGATTAGCACGGGTTTCAGGGGTGATGGGGAGAAGTCAGAAGAATGGGGTTGAGTAGGAAAAATCGATCAGCCATGAATGGCGACATTTCCAGTCTGGACCTATCTTTCGACTGATTGTTGTAGGGAGAGTAGACCAGGGGACTGTTTTGGCAAATACAATCCCCAACACCTCACGAAACCTGCCTGATCGACGGTTGGTAAGCATTTTAACTCCCACTCATTTTTCCCCTTCCCATTTTTAACTTGATACGGTAGAGGAACAGTGCGGAAACAGGCCCTTTGGCCCACTGAATTCGCGCCGACCAGCGATCACCTTGTACACAAGCACTTTCCTACACACGAGGGACAATTCACAATTTTAGCAAAGTCAATTAACCTACAAACCGGTACGTCTTTGGAGTGTGAAAGGAAACAGGAACATCCGGAGAAAACCCACACAGTCACAGGGAGAATGGAAAAACTCCATACAGGCAGAACCCACAGAAAGTTTTAAGTAACACTCCCTTTTCTCTTTCCTATTTCCCTTCTCCCCCACTCCATTATGCACCCGTTTCTCTTACTCTTCTGTCCCAGTCATCCTGCTTCTTTCCCTTCCTTATTCACTCATCTGAGTCCCATTCCCAAGTCCCTCATTCACTTTTTATCCCTCCTCTTTCCCTTTCCTCCTTCCACCCATATCCCTCTCTCTGGCGTTACATTTACATTTCATGCCTCTTTATCTGACATCCTTTTGTCTCCTTCTCCCCTCTAGTCATTGGCACTTCCTCCACCCATCTGCGAATCAAACCCAACCCTTCTCACATCATCCACCTGTCACTTGCCAAACGTTGACCCATCCCCACTTCTCATTTCTAATTTCCCCACCTACGACAATCAGAAAGAAGAAGACTCCCACCCTAATATGTCACCTGTCCATTCCCTCCACAGATGCTGTCTGACCCATTGCATTTATGTAGCACTTTCTGCTTTTGTTTCTGAAGAATAAATCTAACTTTATCCAATTGTGTTCATGGCAGTCATTTTAAGAAAATATTGCAGAATAACAACTTGTTTTGCATTTGCCGCAGTTTGTAATTGATTGAATTTACAGCACGACTGGAGATTGTTAATGGAGTGCGCTGAGCCCATACTACAATTTCTACCATGTTCTGAATTTTGTTTTGGGTGGGTGAAACAGGAGTTTTCCATCAGGAAATCCCAAGCTAAATCCCTTTTGATTGAAACTGTTGAGTACGAAAAACCGATCAGCCATGAATGGTGTAGACATGATTCCAGCATCTGAAATCCATTGTATCTCCACCCTTAATGGAGCAATGTGATAATGACCAGGATATTTGTTTTGCAAATGTCCATTGGGGAATATTGTTGATATTGTCCAAATTGTGATAGAGTCTCTTATTTGTCTTTAACATCGTCCTATTGGGTGTTTTATCTCCACACTGCGCATAATGTTTGGGAATTTGTGTCACAAAAATCTGGGAATTTCAATTTCAAATCTCCAATGAGCTAAATTGATCATCTAGCTTTCTCCCTCCTGTATCACAAAGATACTGTAGTCAAAAGTGGATATCTCACTTTTTTTTGCTGTCCAGTGACTGATCTAGAAAACACTGAGTTGGAATATAAAGGGTGACATAAGAGGTCGCCATGCTTTGAGTAATCAGTTTCTCATTCACTGTTTGGGAATAGACGTGAAGAATGACTATTTTGGTAAGATTTGAAAGGTACAAAGGAACCACATCTATTCTGAAAAAGAGTCCCAACCCGAAACGTCATCCATCCTTTTTCTCCAGTGATGCTGCCTGATTCGCTGAGTTAACATAGAAACACAGAAACATAGAAAATAGGTGCAGGAGTAGGCCATTCGGCCCTTCGAGCCTGCACCGCCATTCAATATGATCATGGCTGATCATCCAGCTCAGTAACCTGTACCTGCCTTCTCTCCATACCCCATGATCCCTTTAGCCATAAGGGCCACATCTAACTCCCTCTTAAATATAGCCAATGAACTGGCCTCAACTACCTTCTGTGGCAGAGAATTCCACAGACTCACCACTCTCTGTGTGAAGAAATGTTTTCTCATCTCGGTCCTAAAAGACTTCCCCCTTATCCTTAAGCTGTGACCCCTGGTTCTGGACTCCCCCAACATCGGGAACAATCTTCCCGCATCTAGCCTCTCCATCCCCTTAAGAATTTTATATGTTTCAATAAGATCCCCCCTCAGTCTTCTAAATTCCAGCGAGTACAAGCCCAGTCTATCCAGTCTTTCTTCATATGAAAGTCCCGCCATCCCAGGGATCAATCTGGTGAACCTTCTCTGTACTCCCTCTAAGGCTAGAATGTCTTTCTCCAGCACTTTGTGTCTATCTTTGGTATCAACCAGCATCTGCAGTTCTTTGTTTCAACTATACTTAGCCTGTGACAATGTTTTCAGGAACTCAGGATGAAGTGAATAGCTTATTATGTCAAAAGCAATTTTCTTTGCTATCCAGCATTTTCTAGTTTGTATGTTCTGATGGGTCCATTGGTCACCCTGTCCCATACTTTACAATTAGATGTCTGAAGGTGTATAAGCTCTGACCACATGGCTGAAGAAAGTAGCAGTGTAAACAGCAGTATAATATTATTCAGCCTGGGTGTTCTCCATTGCTCTACATGTGAAGCCATCAACAATGAACATCAACAACTGAATGGAAGCAAAGGCAATCAAAGGCTGTTTCCATCCATACCCTGCGCTTTTTTAGAATAAATGAAAAATAAGCACCATATGATTTTGTGCACTCTCTTCATCAGTGCACGATGTTGCTTTGTAGGATCAATACCAATTAAATTTGCATGAGACTAGTGATCGGTATTCCTTGGTCAATTTGTGCAGCGTAGGGCGTGCAGCGTAGGTTTATTAGGTTAATTCCCGGAATGGTGGGACTATCATATGTTGAAAGACTGGAGCAACTAGGCTTGTATACACTGGAATTTAGAAGGATGAGAGGAGATCTTATCGAAACATATAAGATTATTAAGGGGTTGGACACGTTAGAGGCAGGAAACATGTTCCCAATGTTGGGGGAGTCCAGAACAAGGGGCCACAGTTTAAGAATAAGGGGTAGGCCATTTAGAACTGAGATGAGGAAAAACTTTTTCAGTCAGAGAGTTGTGAATCTGTGGAATTCTCTGCCTCAGAAGGCAGTGGAGGCCACTTCTCTGAATGCATTCAAGAGAGAGCTGGATAGAGCTCTTAAGGATAGCGGAGTCAGGGGGTATGGGGAGAAGGCAGGAACGGGGTACTGATTGAGAATGATCAGCCATGATCACATTGAATGGCGGTGCTGGTTCGAAGGGCCGAATGGCTTCCTCCTGCACCTATTGTCTATTGTCTATAAGCTCTGACCACATGTCTGAAGAAAGTAGCAGTGTAAACAGCAGTATAATATTATTCAGCCTGGGTGTTTTCCATTGCTCTACATGTGAAGCCATCAACAATGAACATCAACAACTGAATGGAAGCAAAGGCAATCAAAGGCTGTTTCCATCCATACCCTGCGCTTTTTTAGAATAAATGAAAAATAAACACCATATGATTTTGTACACTCTCTTCATCAGTGCACGATGTTGCTTTGTAGGATCAATACCAATTAATTTGCTTGAGACTAGTGATCGGTATACCTTGGTCCATTTGTCTTGTATCCCTACCTTTTGATGCATCAGAATGTGTTACCCTTTATTTTGGGGTCAATTCACAGCCATTTGGTCAAGCACTTCTGCCCATAATCCACAACAGCATAAGTAGCACATTTGTATGGCGACACAGTGGTGCAGTAGTAGAGCCTCGCAGCGCCAGAGGCCTGGGTTTGATCCTGTCCTTGGTCTGTCTGTGTGGAGTTTGCTCCTTCTCCCTGTGACCGTGTGAGTTTTCTCCGGGTGCTCTGGTTTCCTCATCTCAAAGATGTGCAGATTTGTAGGGTATTCTGCTTTTATAAATTGTCCCTAATGTGTAGGGAGTGGATGTAAAAGTGGGATAGTGTGAATAGGTGATCGAAGGTCCTCCTTCAGACAAATACTCTACCCTTGATACAACACATTTGTAATTTCCAATGTGCTGTGTTATTTCCTGGGGGTGGTGATCCCTGGCTGAACTAGCAAGTATTTATAGTTCAGCGTTAAATGGATAGCTTGTTGGGGCATATCCGACATTACACAAGAGTCAACCTTGTTGTTGTGGATCTGGAGTACAGTTCAGCCAGTCCTTATCAATCAAATCTGTTTTTATGACAATGCGAATCATACCAGCATTAGCTACAGTATTTATTCAAACAATTATTACATTACTTGAATTTAAATTCTCCAGCTGCTATGGAGATTGATTCAATCTCATATCATTGGATCAATGGCTTTGCAGTTAAAACTGAAAATGCTGGAAACACTTAACATGTCAGGCAACATTTCTGGAGAGAGAAACACAGCTAACAGTTCAGGTCAGGAATGTCAAGAGTGTTTATTTGTCTTATGTACTGGATACAAAGTGGGATAATGAAATTGTTACGGGCTACAGCTTTACAAGTTCATTAGATGCCACACATCAGCAATAAATATACAATAGGTTTTCAGTTATTCTTAATAAGGTAGACCACAACAGTCCAACTGCCAAAATATATCGATCAACTATAGTAGTTCAAAGTAGTAGTGTCTGAAAAAGGGTCTCGACCCAAAACGTCTCAGGAGATGCTGACCCGCTGAGTTACTCCAGCATTTTGTGTCTATCTATAGTAGTGCGACATCTGTAGTAGTTCAATGCTGAGGTAGGGTTGTGAAGATTGATTTAAGATAACATTCTTGAACTTGGTGGTAACTCTTCTCAGGCTCCTGTACCACTTTCTTGATGGTCGCATCAAGACGAGGGTATGGCAGGGATGGCGAGGGTCTTTGATATTAGCTGCCTTCTTCAGTTAGCACTTCCAAGAGATCTTTTTCATTGTTGGGGAGGTCAGTACGCATGATGGGCAATGTCCACCACTTTCTGTAGCCTTCTTTAGCATGTGAATCACTGAACTAGACTGTGATACAACCAGCCAGTATGCTTTCCACCATACCCTTGCAAAGGTTCAATTGGTTATTCCACATTTCCCAAATCTTTTCAAACTTCCGAGGAAGGAGACACATTGATGAGATTTTGTGATTGCATCAATGTCTTGGGCTCAGAACAGATCATTAGAGATGTGTATGCCCAGGAACCTGTAGCTGTTGACTCTCTCTACTGCCATTCGGCCATTGAAGGTGGTGGACCCTCTGCTTTCCCTTCCTGAAACCTTTCATTAAAACCTGGAATTTTTTGAGTGAAATCCAACCTGTGGAAATATTGTGGAAATAGAACTGACGCGGAAAGAAAGAAGGGAATGTCTTTGGGTGAAGAGAGAGCAAATGACAGAAGGTGGATCTGTAAATTGTATAAGAAAATAACTGCAGATGCTGGTACAAATCGATTTATTCACAAAATGCTGGAGTAACTCAGCAGGTCAGGCAGCATCTCGGGAGAGAAGGAATGGGTGACGTTTCGGGTCGAGACCCTTCTTCAGACTGAGGTCGGGGGGCGGGACAAAGGAAGGATATAGGTGGAGACAGGAAGATAGAGGGAGATCTGGGAAGGAGGAGGGGAAGGGAGGGACAGAGGAACTATCTAAAGTTGGAAAAGTCGATGTTCATACTACTGGGCTGCAAACTGCCCAGGCGAAATATGAGGTGCTGTTCCTCCAATTTCCGGTGGGCCTCACTATGGCAATGGAGGAGGCCCATGACAGAAAGGTCAGACTGGGAATGGGAGGGGGAGTTGAAGTGCTCGGCCACCGGGAGATCAGTTTGGTTAATGCGGACCGAGCGCAGGTGTTCAGCGAAGCGATCGCCGAGCCTGCGCTTGGTTTCGCCGATGTAAATAAGTTGACATCTAGAGCAGCGGATGCAATAGATGAGGTTGGAGGAGGTGCAGGTGAACCTTTGTCTCACCTGGAAAGACTGTTTGGGTCCTTGGATGGAGTTGAGGGGGGAGGTAAAGGGACAGGTGTTGCATCTCGTGCGGTTGCAGGGGAAAGTGCCCATGGCCGGGGTGGTTTGGGTAGGAAGGGACGAGTGGACCAGGGAGTTACGGAGGGAACGGTCTCTGCGGAACGCAGAGAGGGGAGGGGATGGGAAGATATGGCCAGTGGTGGGGTCCTGTTGTAGGTGACGGAAATGTTGGTGGATGATATGTTGGATCTGCTGGCTGATGGGTGGAAGGTGAGAACGAGGGGGATTCTGTCCTTGTTGCGAGTGGGGGGAGGGGAAGCAAGAGCGGAGCTGCGGGATGTAGAAGAGACCCTAGTGAGAGCCTCATCTATAATGGAGGAGGGGAAGCCCCGTTTCCTGAAGAACGAGGACATCTCGGAAGCCCTCATGTGAAACACCTCATCCCGGGCGCAGATGCGGCGTAGACGGAGGAATTGGGAGTAGGGGATAGACTTTTTGCAGGAGACCGGATGGGAAGAAGTGTAGTCCAGATAGCTGTGCGAGTCAGTGGGTTTATAAATTGTAGCAGTTTAGTCTGGAGAAAATGCAAGTAGAGGGAAATAAATATATATTACACAGAACAGTACAGCACAGGACAGGCCACTCGACCTACAATGTCCATGCCAAAGATGATGTCAGGTTATACTGAAGATGAAGCAGAGAGAAAATAGAATCAATGCTGGAAATGAAGCAAATACTGCACCTGCTGGAAATATGAAATGATAGAAATGCTGCCAATACTTAGCAGATCAGGCAACATTTATAGAGAGAGCAAATGGAATTTATGTTGCAGGTTGATAACCTTTCATTAGAAAAGACCAGTTCCAATTCTTTGAGTTATTTCTAGAAGTTCGAGTAATCTTGGACATTATTTTTTTATTTCACTCCCTTTGCCTTTGGCCTCTTGCACTGTTCCAATAAATCAGAAAAGGAGCTTAAGGAAGAACATCTGAGTTTTGCACTAGGCACATTACAACCTTCAGGGCAATATATTGAATTCAATTTTCAGTTAATTGGTCTTTGGAATTTGTATCGGAGTTCGCCAATTTAAATGAAATATTATCTCCCTGTCATACAGAGTCTGTTTCTCCTCTCTGCAGAGACACCACAGAAGCCTGTTAAATGTTTCCAATGTTTTCTGTTTCATTTCATTTTTGTAGCATCTCGATTTTTTTGAGGGGTTTTCTCATGCTCCGTTATATATTATAACCAAACTGTGTTATCATACTCTAAAAGGATTTTTCACCACTATTGCATTTGCACATATGTCAGGTATTGAGTGTTTCCATGAAGAGTGCACAGACAGCTGAGAGGAGGAGCACAGTAGCTTTACAAAGTAGCCGTGATTGTCCGAGCATGACTGCTCCTTATGATGCATAAAAGGTTGAGATGTACCAGTGGAGCGGCCTATTGGGACTGGCTGTGTGTTGCGGCTGTGCGCCTAGAATGTGCTGCTGGGAACGGTGGTGGTAGCAAGTGCGAGAATGGCATTTAAGGGACTTTTGCATAGGCCCTTGGATATTGAGGGATATGAATTATTTGCAGGCAAATAACAGTTGGTCTTGGCATCATGTTCAGCATGGAGATTGTGGGCTGGAGGACCTGTTCCTATGCTGTACTGTTCTATATTCTATGGTGAACAAACCTGAAACATTGCCTGTCCATTCCCACCACAGATGCTGTCTGACCCGCTGATTTCCACTAGCACTTTGACTTTTACTCAAGATTCCATCTCCTGCAGTTTCTTGTGTCTCCATACGAATCATAATTAGACACGGGCGAGGTGCCAGATTACAAGAGGGCTGATGTTGTGCCTCTACTTAAGAAGGGTTGCAAACAAAACAGAGAGTTGTGAATCTCAGAAGGCAGTGGAGGCCAATTCTCTGAATGCATTCAAGGGAGAGCTAGATAGAGCTCTTAAGGATAGCGGAGTCAGGTTATGGGGAGAAGGCAGGAACGGGGTACTGATTGAGAATGATCAGCCATGATCACATTGAATGGCGGTGCTGGCGCGAAGGGCCGAATGGTCTACTTCTGCCCCTATTGTCTATTGTCTAAAATCTGGGAACTGGAGAACTGTAAGCCTATCATCTGTGGTAATAAAGTAACTGGAAGGGAATCTGAGGGATAAGATATGCATTCATTTGGAAAGCCAGGTGCTGCTTAAGGAGACTTAGCATGGTTTGTTGCTTACAAGGTTGTATCTTATGAATTTGATTGATTTGTTTGAAATCGTAACACGAAGGTTGATGAGAGTAGGGCTGTAGTTTTCAATGCAAACTTCAGTGAGGCAATTGATAAGGTTCTGCATGCTAGGCTGCTCTGGAAGGTTAGATCACGTGGAATCTAGGAGGAGCAAGCTAACTGAATAGAGAATTGGCCTCATGGCAGGAAGCAGAGGGTGATGGTGGAAGCACGAAAGGACACAAAGTGCTGGAGTAACTCAGCATGTCAGGCAGCATCTTTGGAGACCATGGATAGGTGACGCTTTGGGTCGAGACCCTTCTTCAGATTGATTGTACAGGGGAGAAGAAAGCTGGAAAAGGGGAGAGGCAAGATCAAGTGTTGCAGGTAATAGATCGACATTGGTGAGGAGAAGTCCTGAAAGGCAGATGATAAGAACAGAAAGGGTGAAACAGGTTTACAGAATTGTGAATTGTGAGGCCAGAGGGAGGTAAGTAGAAGGAGGAAAAGGGAGGGTGGAGGAGATAGATACGTGAGAGGGGAAAGATGGTTGGGCAGAGGGAGGGAAGGGTGGGGGTGGGGGGAATGATATGGGGGGGGGGGGGGGGGTTGGCAGGCAAGTTAATGAGTGTTTACCTAAAATTGAATTCAATTTTCATACGATGGAAGCAGAATATAAGGTGATGTTCTTCCAGTTTGCCTGTGGCCTTAATCTGGCAAATGAGGAGGCCCAGGATAGAAAAGGTCAGTTTGGTAATGGGAAGAGGAGCTAAAATGGTGAGCAACCGGGAGATCCAGTAGACCTAGGTCAAGGTATTTGATGTTTTTCAGACCAATCCTTGTGACCAGTGGTGTACCTCAGGAATTGGTGCTAGGCCCATTGCCGTTTGTTATCTGTAGCAATGATTTGGAGAATGTATATGGCGTGTTTAGTAAGTTTACAGATTACAGTAAAACAGGTCATGTTATAGACAATGAAAATGGTTATCAAGATTTATAGTGGGATCTTGATCAACTGGGTACATGTGCCAAAGAATGGCTAATGGAGTTTAATTCAGATATGAGTGAGGTCTTGCATTTTGGCAAGTCAAACTAGAGCAGGACATTTACAGTAAATGATCGGGCCCCGAGATGTGTTGTAGAGTAATGGGATCTCACAGTATAAGTATATCTATATACTAAAACTCTTGTTTGTTTGTTTGTTTGTTCCTGAACTACAGCCAAAACTGTACACAATAGTGTGACAGTTTTAGGTTCACCTTACTCACCATCGTCCTGTGGTGCTATGGATGAAGTTTTATTCAAATTAGTATTATATTTTTTAAGTTATTCAGATTTTAAAGTTTTTAAAAAACTTTAGGGGGGGGGGGGGGAGAAGGGGGAGGGGGAGAAGGGGGGATAAAGGGGTTGAGGGGATAGAGTGGGGGTGTAGGGGTAAGGGGAAGAGGGGGATAAGGGGGTGGAGGGGAGGGGAAGGAGGGGAGGGGGATGGAGGGAGGGGGTGGGGAGGGAGGGGGGATAAGGGGGGTTGAAGTAGATGGAGTGGGGGGGAGGGGAAGGGGGGGGTTGAGGTGGATGGAGTGGGGAGAGGGTGGTGAGGGGAGGGAGCGAGTGGGGAGTGGGGGGGAGAGGGGAGGGGGTAGTGAGGGAGGAGAGGGTGCTGCACCAATGCAGGAGAGGTTTGGGCCCAACGATGGGTCCACTTGGTCTAGTATTTCCCTAAAAGTAGCACAGATAGTGTGGTAAAGCAGGGTTTAGGCATGATGGCTTTCATCAGCCAGGGAATTGAGTACAGAAGTTGGGATGTTATGTTATATTTGTACAAGAGGTCGGTGAAGCTGAAGCTTGGAATATTATGTTCAGCTATGGGGAAGATTCCCTTAAACTGGAAAGAGTGCAGGGAAGTTTGACAAGCATGATGCCAGGCCCCAAGGGGAGGTTAAGCTGGCTATGGCTTCATTCCTTGGAGTGCAGGAGGCTGAAGGGTGATCTTATCGGTGTCTAAAATCATGAGGGGAATAGACAGGGTGATTGCACAGAGTCTTTTTTTCTCAGCATAGGTGAACCAAGAACTAAAGGGCAGAGGTTTAGGGTGAGAGACATTAGATTTACCAGGAACCTGAGAGATAACTTTCTCCGCACCGATTATGGTGGGTATATGGAACAAGCTGCTAGAGGGAGAAGTTGGGGCAGGTACAAATACAACATTTAAAATACATTTAGATAGGTACATGCATAAGAAAGGATTAGAGGGATATGGACCAAACTTGACCAAATAGGACTATCTCAGATGGGACATCTTGATTGACATTGATGAGTTGGGGAGAGGGCCTGTTTCTGCACTGTGTGACTCCAGGTTGGTAACATGGTGTAACTAACTGAAATAATCTTTTTCATTACCTCGTATCTAGTTAGTCCTTGGGTCACATAGCAAAAGCAGAGAAAGAAAATTGCCAAACAAATCCTCATATTCATGATGAGGCCCTGAGTCTGAAGAAGAGTCCAGACCGGAAATGTCACCTCTCCATGTTCTCCAGGGATGCTGAATGACCCGCTGAGTTACTCCAGCACTTGATGTCCTCAAATTCATTATGTTTATAGGGGATTTGCGTATCTCCTAATGAAGTATCTCCTGAAATACTTCTGTTAAAATCAGAACACTCGTTAATTGTTGATTCCGTGAAGAATATTGACACCAGGATAAAAACCTTCTGGGATAGTCTTTGGAAAGTCTCAACGTTTGATTAAATAGCCCGATATGTTCATTGGTATTTGTAAATATAACAGAATGGAGTGCAATACACAGTGAATTGATTGCAGGAAAATAATTATTTCTTGGAAAAAAACAGTTTACTGACCATCTGAAAATGTACATCACATAGCCAAAATTATGTGAACTAAGATTCTAAGTCTCCTGCCCACAGTAAAACCAGCCGTATTACCCAGGAAATTACCAGCTTCAATTTCTCCCACCTGCATTGTGTTAGATAATATGAAATGCAGATCAGAACTCCATTGATGATCTCCATTAAGCCACTTGACAGAAGGAAAACAAAGCACCTTAATTTTGTGCACTTTTGGGAGCTCCAGCCGTAGCAGCTTCGACCGCCCCGAAGCGCGAGGTATGATCAACCCGCCCGCAGGCCCTTCATCACTCTGCGTGGCTCGGCCGCAGCACTTTTCATCGACCGGTGGGGGCTCAGGCCCTTCATCGCCCTGCGTGGCTTGGCCCTGGGACTTTCCATCGCCCGGTGGGGGCTCAGGCCCCTCATCGCCCTGCGTGGCTCGGCCCTGGGACTTTCCATCGCCCGGTGGGGGCTCAGGCCCCTCATCGACCTGCGTGGCTCGGCCGCAGCACTTTCCATCGCCCGGTGGGGGCTCAGGACTTTCATCGGCCTGCTCGGCTCGGCCCTGGGACTTTCCATCGCCCGGTGGGGACTTCAAAAAGTTGGGAGCCTCGATCACCTCGTGGCACCACGGGAGAAGAATGAGGAGGAGATAAGACTTTGCCTTCCATCACAGTGAGGGTGTGCCTAGAGCAATCACTGTGATGGCTGTTTTGTGTAAAAAATTATATCTGTGTGTCTTGTGCTTTTTGATGTCTACTGCCGGACCCTGACGTGAGAGGACGCTGGCGTTGAGTATTCGCCGCTTTTCCGTCAGGATAGTTTGTCTGTTTGTTTCTATGTTAATTGTTTTTGTAAAGCGCTTTGAGCATGTGATAAGGCGCTATATAAAATAAATGGATTATTATTATTATTATTAATAATTATTATGTATGCCTCCTATTTAAAAAGTGCAGATGTGAGAAGTCATGTTTTGACACGCTTGAGGGAAAATAATCATTATACCAGGCATTAGAGGAATCTTTTTCAATCCATTAGAAAGTACATATGATTTACCTTTTCATCAGAATAACCAAGGCTCCAAGAGTACGGTACTCCCTCAGAAAAGCAATAGTGTCAGCCAGATAGAAATTTATGTAGTGGATGTATTCCAGAATACATACTTGTATTGCAGTATTTCAAGCTTGAATTATTTCTGCTGATGCTAGTCTGGGTTAGGTAATTTTACCACTGCCATCAGCATGTCCACATAAGTCTGAAGCTTAATGTAAATGCATCGGCATTTTTCAGTGGTGATTCAAGCACTTTGATCTTTTTGCTGCGTGGCTTGGATCTAACCTAGTTAGAAATAAGTAATAGGAACAATTATGGTTACTTCTACTTACTGTGTTCCATTACTCCCTCTTTTCTAGGTTTTACTGGGATTTGGTAATGCTGCTGCTCATGGTTGGAAATCTCATCATTATTCCGGTGGGGATCACCTTCTTCACAGAGTCGACATCCACCGTTTGGATTATTTTTAACGTTGCATCTGATACCTTCTTCCTTTTGGACTTGATAGTCAATTTTAGAACTGGAATTGTTGTGGAAGACAATGCTGAAATCATATTGGACCCAAAGGTGATCAAGTGGAAGTATTTGAAGAGCTGGTTTATCCTAGATTTTGTCTCTTCTATACCAGTGGATTATATATTTCTGATTATAGAAAAAGGATTTGATTCTGATGTTTACAAAACAGCTAGAACACTGAGAATTGTGAGGTTTACCAAAATTCTCAGTCTCTTACGCTTATTACGGCTTTCAAGACTTATTCGATATATACACCAGTGGGAGGAGGTAAGTACTTTATTAAATCTTGGATTAAAGCACAATTTGTAGATATGTTGTGAAAATTATGTTTCTGGCTCCAAATATTGTTGACTCAAAGGGGTTTTGATTTGAGATTAGGGCAAGGTAGAGACTAAACTTTGCATGTTGTCCTCATGGGACTCTGGTGAAGAATCCTTGTGAGGGTGGTCACAAATAGTTTTGACTTCTGTAGTGTTTCTCATTCAAGTCGGAGCTTAAAATACTCCCAGGAGCCGATGAAAATGGACAAACATTTACAGCTTTGTTTGAAAGGACTCCTTTTAATATTATCTTAGAACCAGTTATCCCAATGCCTGAATGAAAGTTTGACTCTGGGGGGTGTTGAACTCCCAGTGCATGTACACATGACCTGTACCCAGCTTATAACACAATTCCTGCAGCAAGTCAGAGTATAATGGGGAGTTTAAAGCATGGGATCTTACATTGAGAAATGGCATATTATTTGATTCAACAAACTCCCCACACACAACAGATACAGTGGTGAATAGCACTGTTCCCTTGGCACCACTTTAAGAAAGTATTGTATTTAATACTTGGCAACACCATTTGTCCTTTTTAATGCGATTGGTTTGCATTACATTTACAGAACGTTTTTTAAATCTTGATTTTATTCCTGAAGGTCCTTTATGTAACAGTTTCGAAAGATTTCTCAATTCATGCTATTTCAGTCCTGTTCTCAGGTGGATGCGTTTCATTTTGTGCCTGAATTCAATGATAATAGAAATTAATTTAAGAAATCTTATGCAGAGAGATGATAAGGGAAATATATCCATCAAACTAGTTCAAGAGGGACGCTTCTTCAAGGAGCAGATTAAAATGTATGGTTAATAGCTGAAATTATCTGTTCTTTCTAATTTTGCATGGTACTTATTATTTTTGAAAGTGCTTTGGTTGTTGCTTAATTGGTATGAAAGTTACCAATTTCTAATACACTAAATATGGTTTAACTGAAGCATTCAAACACATTGTTCATTATCTAATAACCTAAAGGCTTATTGCTCTTCACATTCTCATCAATTGATGTTCATTAATTTTACTGCAACGTACTTCAGGAGACAAAACACCTCGCCATGGCGTAATAGAGTCAAACAGTGTGGAAATAGGCCCTTCGCCCAATTTGCTCAAACTGACCAACATGTCCCATCGACACAATGTTACCACTGGCTACCACTGTATAATTTAGTAGTCAGGGAAAGCCTAAGGCAGATTATGTGATATGTAAATGGAACAACCGACCAGAGGAGTTGGGGCAGATGCAGTAACAGCATTTAAAAGATATTTAGATAAGTACTTGCATACAAAAATATTTAGAGGGATTATGGCCAAACCCAGGTAAATAGGACTATTTAAATGGGGATCTCAGTCGGCATGGACAAGGTAGACCGATGTGTCTATTTCTGTGTTGTATGTCTGTATGTCAGTATATTACTGCAAATAGCAGAAAGTAAGTTTCCTAGGAAATTATGTTAACAATCAAATGTCAATTATGTCAAATGCTATGCCAAATCTGGACAAATCTGTCATTGCAATGAATTTCTGAAGGCTGAGTGATACTTGAATCAATGAAACTGCATGGGTAGACATGTGTCAATGGTCATGTGTATAGTCCTGAACTATCATTGCACTGTTGGTCACCACGCAGAATGTGAAATCATTTTTTCAAACGCTTGGGACTATTAGTGACCTGAAACACACAGAAGAACTGGATAAAAATGCATTTGATTAGATCTTTGCTTCCTCCATGCATGCTTGACATTTTTTGAGTTTTACCCAATGGGTGCATCTTAACAGTAAGTAGGTCCAGGTCCATTACTACCATTGAAGGATGTTCCAGTCCATTTCCTATAAATGCTCTGCATCACAGTGCGTGTAGGTTGATAGAGCAGGGGCCATTCCATGAACGCCCATGTATTGGGCAGCCATGGTAGATTGATGATGTTTGTGGCATTATTCCTTTTCCCCTCAAACAATCTAAAAAACCGGATGCCACGGCCAAAAGTATAATTTTTGTTTCCTACTTGACGTATTTGCCTTCTGCTAAGTTCCTTTCAGGCTACATTTCGTGTAGCCCGTCTCTCTTTCACAGGACTTCAGGAGCAGTCACAAACAAATCATTGTTATTTGCATGACCTAGATGGTTAAAAAACTGGTTTAAAAAAGTGGTTACTTTGCCAACGGAATGAGAAAGAGGTCTCATGCCAATGACGAAAGGAAGAAAATTAAAGGCAGTTTGGTTTATCTCGATCAGTACTTTAGTACTGAATTATTCAGGGTTGACAGGGGGTACCAATCATGTTAAAATAATGCAAAATACCAGTATAAATTAGAGTTAACAAAACTGCATCCAAAAATATGTCAGGGGCTGGAAATTGCATATTCCCACTTCCATTTGGAAAACTTGAGACAGAATGTGAGTTGTGCTCATTGATGGGAAGGAAATGGTTCAATTAGGCCGGAGTACCTTGTCCTGCAAGAGCAGTTTTAGTAAAAGCATTAAAGGAACCAATGCAGTCTTAGTGCATCCTACCCAATGGAACTTTTGTAAAATTAATAGTACAGATGAGATTTTTATTTCCAAAATGATCGTAATGAAAATATAACAAATCTGAAGGATTAGACAAATAGAACATGGGAAACTTTCAGATTAAAACACCTGAACCTTTCAATTTTGAACTTTTGTTAGAATCCAGCTTTATCAATTGGTCAACAACTAAAAGATTTTAAGATCCACTTCCAGGTGCCAAATCTTTCTAAACTGAACTCCATT
Source organism: Rhinoraja longicauda (assembly GCF_053455715.1). Taxonomy (NCBI): domain Eukaryota; kingdom Metazoa; phylum Chordata; class Chondrichthyes; order Rajiformes; family Arhynchobatidae; genus Rhinoraja; species Rhinoraja longicauda. The sequence continues at coordinate 45,043,463 of NC_135953.1, read as the reverse complement.
TTTGCCCATTGCCTCATCAGAAATGCATGGAAATTGGGCATGCAGAGAAAGTAGCTATAACAAATATAGCACATGTATTGTGTGAATCTATGAGTATTTGGATGATTGTTCATACTTCAAATTATACTTCCTCTGATCCATTGAGTGTATACTTGTGACTGCGCCCTCTACATAGAAGGTACAAAACACTTTAAAATAGAGATAGAAAGGAAAAAAGATCCCAACCTGAAACATCATCTATTATTTTTCTTCAGAAATGCTGCCTGACCTGTTGAGTTACTCCAGCATTTTGTGTCTATCTTCAATGTAAACCACATCTGCAGGACCTTCCTACACTTTAAAATAATGCCGTTTTAAAGCATGTTCCAACTGAAAACCTGTGTCTTTATCAATAATATCTGCATTTTTAGACATGAGTTATGCTTCCAGTATGATAGTTGTCATGTTGATGCACTCTTAGTATCAATTTTTTATCCTAGACTTACAAGAGAAGTAACTAGTCCTAGTGGGGTACTATGTTGAAGTCTCACAAATGAGAAAGACAAAAGCCTAACACACCATCATACCACTTGATGCCACTAAAACTCACTCAACCTCTCTTTCTCTTCTAAATCCACATAGTCGACTCACCATCATCCCTTTGTTGCTGGCCTACACGAACTCCAAGTGAAATAGAACCTTAAAATTATCATCCGTATGTTCAGATCCTTTAATGGCTGCCCCTCCATGACTTTATGATGTCCTCCAATCCCGACAACCATTTGGGACCTTGTCTGATCTCAGCATCTCATCTGTGATGGTTCTGCCTTCAGCTGCACAAAACATTATGATGTGGAATTCCCTTCTTTCCACATCTCCACCTCCCAGCCTGCCTTAAAATATTGCTTAAATTCTATCTATGAGCAAATAAATCTTTACTCATCAGTCATATTATGTTCTTCCTTGGGTCATTGCATGCTTTGTCCCCTTGTGTACCTTGCTTACATGCTTTTCAAGGCTATTCACCTAATGGTCCTGTTGTTGACAGTGAGCACTTGAAACTCAGACCAAGCCCTGAATTTACAGCTGTATTATTGACCAACTTTTTCTGGGTAGCTTTTCTGGCGCTGGATCTGTTTCTGGAATTTTCCATGAAAGTGATGGTAGAAGCTGAATAGAAGCCATTCATATTTGGACAGGCACAGTCAAATGAAATATTAATGATGGAAAGATGTGTGATCAATGTATTTTCCAGTATTAATATCTTAGTATCTGTGGATCAGGAAGAGGGTGAATGTTCGGTCAGTCTACCTCAGGTAAAAGTACCAGAGGAAATGCAATGAAGGAATTGAGTAACAGACCATTCTGTTTGTTAAATATGGAACAAGATCAGAAAATTCTGGTGGTGTTGCAGTGAGACTGAAGAGGTGGAGGTAACCAAAATGCTTGGAAAGGAGAGGTGAACATTTATTTTTGAATTTTGTGTGCTGCCGTAGTACATTTCCTTGATAATTGCACAGTTACATTCCATTTGCATCTTCACAGCAAATAAAGCAGTTTAAGCCTGAATGCAGCAAGATCTACACAACATTCAGCCTCGGGCTGATAGGTAGCAGAGGACATTCGTGTCACGAAAGGCACTTAATGACCATCACCCACATGAGAGAGTCTGACCACCTAATCGTGACTTTCAATGTTACTGCCATTACTGAATAACCCACAAAGATAGACGCAAATTGCTAGAGTAACTCAGCGGATCAGGCAGCAGCTCTGAATAAAATGAATAGGTGACATTTCGGTTTGAGACCCTTCTTCAGACTGAGGTTCTTCAGACTGAGGATCTTCAGACTGATGAAGGGTCTCGACACGAAACGTGAGTCTCAAGAAGGGACTCGATCTGAAGCATCACCTATTCCTATTCTCCTGAGATGCTGCCTGACCCGCTGAGTTACTCCAGCATTTTGTGTCTATCTTTGGTATAAACCAGCACCTGCAGTTCCTTCCTACACATTGAATAACCCACCATATCTCGGCACTATATCTGAGGAAGGATGTGCTGGCTCTGGAGAGGGTCCAGAAGAGGTTTACAAGAATGATCTCAGGAATGAGAGCGTTAACATATGATGAGCTTTTGATGGCACTGGGCTTATACCTGCTGGAGTTTAGAAGAATGAGGGGGGACCTCATTGAAACGTAGCGAATATTGAAAGGCTTGGATAGTGTGGATGTGGAGAGAATGTTTCCACTAGTGGGAGAGTTTAGGACTAGTAGTCATAATCTCAGAATGAAGTCAGAGGGTTTTGAATCTGTAGAATTCTTTGCTATAGAAGGATGTGGAGGCCAGATCAATGGGCATTTGTAAGGCGGAGATAGACAGATTCTTGATTAGTATGGGTATCAGGGGTTATGGGGAGAAGGCAAGAGAATGGAGTTAGGGGGGATAGATAGATCAGCCATGAATGAATGGTGGAGTAGACTTGATGGGCCAAGTGGCCTAATTCTGCTCCTATCACTTGTGACCTTATGACCTTATGACCATCAACATCCTTGGGATCACCATTAAAACAGATGATCCATTGCAACAGCCTCTTAAATATTGTGACTACAAGATCAGGTCAGAGGCTGGGAAACCTGTGGTTTGCAAAACATAAAGAGCTGGAGTAACTCAGCAGGACAAGTAACATCTGTGGAGGGAATGGACAGGTGAAGTTTTGGGTCAGGATTCACCTAACATCAATCTCCTACATGGCACAGAGCGCTGTAATACTTTGCAATTGATTGGATGAGTGTCGATTCAACGACTCTCAAGTAGCTGAACAGCATCCTGGATAAAACTTCCTTCAGCGACCCCTTTTCAATGTTACTGAATATTCACTCCCTCCACCAAGAGCAACAATGGCTACGTTAATCACACAGACTCCTTTGAAAGCACCTCCCAAACACACAACCTCTAACACTAAGAAGGACAAAGGCAGGAGGCATTTGAAAACTGGTGCCTTTCCACACTATTCTCATTTGGAAACATCACTAGCCCCTCATCATCACTGTGTCTAATTCCTGGAATGGTTTCCCGAACAACACTGTGGAACTGTCTCTGCCAGAAGGACTGCAAGTAATTTGTAATGCTGGCAATCTCCAACTCTGAGCATACACTAATCAGCTCTGGGAGATGCAGCATCAGCCCAGGGACACAACCTGAAGGCCCATGGAATCAAAGTAGTAATGATTGACTTTTTTTAAAGCACGTACTGTTTACAGCTCAAGTAAGTGGCTCATCACCACCTTCTCAAGGGCATTAAGTGATGGGAAATAAAAGCTGGCCTTGCCAGTGATGGTCAGGTCCTTGGAAAAACAAGCCATTAAAACACAATCCAGCGAACACTGTTTCCTTTATCCAAATGGTTCATGGGATTGGCAGCGGCTCAACTGAGGAGAATCGGTGAAAAGAAGCAACTGCCCTATGCTTCACGTGCAGTCCTGCTGAGGACAGGAAGGAGACCACAGGTAATGAAGAAGTTGTGCTCAGGGGAACATGGCCTTCCTTCCCAATTTTGGTATCACCATCCTGAATTTATATCGTTCAAGATGTGGCAATGTCGAGCACAGTAATTTGTTCTACCTTGCTGTTTTAATTATGTGTAGGATGGGACAGGCTTGGAGGGATATGGACCAAGCGCAGGCAGGTGGCACTAGTGTAGCTGGGACAAGGTTGGCCAGTGTGGGCAAGTTGGGCCAAAGGGCCTGTTTCCACATTGTATCACTCTATGGCTCCATGACTCTATGTGCTTTAAATAAAAAGTCAATCATTTCTACTTTGATTCCATGGGCCTTCAGGTTGTGTCTCTGGGCTGATGCTGCATCTCCCAGAGCTGAGTCTTGTATGTTCAGAGTTGGAGTTTGCCAGCATTGTAAATCATTGCATCACAATCTCTTACGTACCTGCAACGCACATGGAAGGTGCCTTCTAAATGCAGCTCCTTTTGCTCCATTTTTGGATGCTGATGTGTGCTTTGCCACCCTGTCATGGTCAGCCAAAGCACACCAATGCCTCTATTACCTTAGAAGACTTTGGAAATTTGGCATGTCCCCAACAACTCTCACCAACTTCTACAGATGCTTGAGGAGATTTTGCAGTGGACAGACGCTTCAAAATAGGCATACCTTGACTGCGCAATCTCCTCAAGCTATGCCTACTTTGAAGAGGTTCTCCTCCTTTCTCCGATGAGAGTTCTGCAAAATCCTCTACCTTGACTGCAAAATCTGCTCAAGGTATGCCTACTTGCTCCTCTCTCCGATGAGAGTTCTGCAACATCCACTCTTGCTGCTCCCCCTCTGTGATCCCTCCTGCTCGCCAGCTCAACGACTACGCTTCAACCCGGACTCGCTTTCTGGATGTTTTGTTGTCACCTTCTCTGAGCTAACACTGATCGATTCTATATTTTCCTTGAACTCCATCCACTTTGATGCCTCGTTTTCACAACTTACACTTCTTTATCTCCATGTCTCCCTCTCCCCCGATTCTCAGTCTGAAATAGGGTCTCGACCCGAAACGTCCCCCATTCCTTCTAACCTAAACTCTGTATATTCCCAGCACATGGACCCAAAGTGAAGATTTTAGAACTTTAAGTTACAGTAAAGATGAACAAGTTGGTTGGAAGTAGGATTCTGACCCAAAACATCGTCTATCCAGGTTCTCCAGAGATGCTGCCTGACCCATTGAGTTACTCCAGCACTTTGTATCTTTTCTTTAATGGATTGGTACATGTCCACAAAAATGCGAAGACAATTTAATATTTTTTTATTGAACTTTCCCCTTACAAAACCATTCCAGCAAACTCAATGAAAACTGGACATTTGCATGTGTCGCAAGGGAAAGGACCTGTTAAAGTTAAAGCAGAATACAGCCACACTTGTGCCGGTGATAATTCTGGCTCCCAGGGTTTGACTGATTTCCCACCTCCTCAGTGGAGGAGGTGAATGACAACTTTGAGGCATTGGTATAATGATGTAGAGTGAATAATTCAGGGCATTCTAAAGTGAAACAATTGAGTCAGCACGTGTTGACTTGTGAAATTGGTTTAAATGAGTGGCCGGGTTGAAATAAAACAGTTGTTACTGTGGGCTAGGAGTCTCCTGGATGAGCATGAGAGCCCATAGTGAACAACTGCTTGGACTTTGAATGAGTGAGGAGATTCCCTCCACATCCACAACAGTTTATGTACTGTGTAGCAGCTATTCTGCATGTCTCCTCAGTGGCTAGAACTTAAATTGAAACTAACAGATAGAAAAGCAAAAAGAAAATAGACAATAAGATTGGAAATCTGAAATAAAACACAGAATGCTGGAAATACTCTAGAGATCAGGCAGCATCACTAAGGAGAGGGACAGTTAATCTTTGCATCTAAATGTGTCGGCAGGCTTTCCTGTCGATTTTGATGTTTCCAGAATGCAAAAAAAACCACACATTGGTTCAATATTTTACAATTATATCAAGCAAGACATGACGACCTGCCAAGTATTTCCATTATTTTCTGCTTTTTGATTTTGTAGGTAAATTATGCTGCTTGAATTTGGTTTATGGACTTCTAAATATCTTTTTGGCGATGAGTCATTGCTTTGAAGATATACGTCTGTACCTAAGCTTGTATCTGGTACAGTAATGGAAGAATGGAATTGGCAACCATAATTGGATGCAGATGATTGATTAACGTGGAATAAAATGACTCGGGCAATTGGAGAGTCTTCAACACTCCTGAAGCTCACAAACCAGCATTGCTCTAAAAATTGAAGGGACCAAGAGTATGTCAAGGAAACTTGCACATTCCCTTGAACTCTCTTCCATCGTAGGAAGTTTTGAGAAGTCTATTGAAATCACTATGTTGTGGGCGAAGTGAGAGAAGGGCAAGTACGTTTTCACACTGGGCTGCAAAATGATAGAACTGAATAAACTAAATATAACAACTCAGCACAGATGCCCTTGATGTCCACGCATGGGATTTAAAGAAAAGTGCTGCTGTGATCCATTACAAAGGCGGCACGGTAGCGCAGCGGTAGAGTTGCTGCCTTACAGCGAATGCAGCGCCGGAGACTCAGGTTCGATCCTGACTACGGGTGCTGCACTGTACGGAGTTTGTACGTTCTCCCCGTGACCTGCGTGGGTTTTCTCCGAGATCTTCGGTTTCCTCCCACACTCCAAAGACGTACAGGTATGTAGGTTGATTGGCTGGGTAAATGTAAAAATTGTCCCTAGTGGGTGTAGGATAATGTTAATGTGCGGGGATCGCTGGGCGGCTCGGACTTGGTGGGCCGAAAAGGCCTGTTTCCGGCTGTATATATATGATATGATATAGACAATAGACAATAGACATTAGGTGCAGGAGTAGGCCATTCAGCCCTTCGAGCCAGCACCGCCACTCAATGCGATCATGGCTGATCACTCTCAATCAGTACCCCGTTCCTGCCTTCTCCCCATATCCCCTCACTCCGCTATCCTTAAGAGCTCTATCCAGCTCTCTCTTGAAAGCATCCAACGAACTGGCCTCCACTGCCTTCTGAGGCAGAGAATTCCACACCTTCACCACTCTCTGACTGAAAAAGTTCTTCCTCATCTCCGTTCTAAATGGCCTACCCCTTATTCTTAAACTGTGGCCCCTTGTTCTGGACTCCCCCAACATTGGGAACTTGTTTCCTGCCTCTAATGTGTCCAATCCCCTAATTATCTTATATGTTTCAATAAGATCCCCCCTCATCCTTCTAAATTCCAGTGTATACAAGCCCAATCGCTCCAGCCTTTCAACATACGACAGTCCCGCCATTCCGGGAATTAACCTAGTGAACCTACGCTGCACGCCCTCCATAGCAAGAATATCCTTCCTCAAATTTGGAGACCAAAACTGCACACAGTACTCCAGGTGCGGTCTCACCAGGGCCCGGTACAACTGTAGAAGGACCTCTTTGCTCCTATACTCAACTCCTCTTGTTATGAAGGCCAACATTCCATTGGCTTTCTTCACTGCCTGCTGTACCTGCATGCTTCCTTTCATTGACTGATGCACTAGGACACCCAGATCTCGTTGAACTCCCCCTCCTCCTAACTTGACACCATTCAGATAATAATCTGCCTTTCTATTCATACTTCCAAAGTGAATAACCTCACACTTATCTACATTAAACTGCATCTGCCATGTATCCGCCCACTCACACAACCTGTCCAAGTCACCCTGCAGCCTTATTGCATCTTCCTCACAATTCACACTACCCCCCAGCTTAGTATCATCTGCAAATTTGCTAATGGTACTTTTAATCCCTTCGTCTAAGTCATTAATGTATATTGTAAATAGCTGGGGTCCCAGCACCGAACCTTGCGGTACCCCACTGGTCACTGCCTGCCATTCCGAAAGGGCCCCACTTATCCCCACTCTTTGCTTTCTGTCTGTCAACCAATTTTCTATCCATGTCAGTACCCTACCCCCAATACCATGTGCCCTAATTTTGCCCACTAATCTCCTATGTGGGACCTTGTCGAAGGCTTTCTGAAAGTCGAGGTACACCACATCCACTGACTCTCCCCTGTCAATTTTCCTAGTTACATCCTCAAAAAATTCCAGTAGATTTGTCAAGCATGATTTCTCCTTCGTAAATCCATGCTGACTCGGAATGATCCCGTTACTGCTATCCAAATGCTCAGCAATTTCGTCTTTTATAATTTCGTCTTTTATAATCTTCCCCACCACTGATGTCAGACTAACTGGTCTATAATTACCCGTTTTCTCTCTCCCTCCTTTCTTAAAAAGTGGGATAACATTTGCTATCCTCCAATCCACTGGAACTGATCCTGAATCTATAGAACATTGAAAAATGATCTCCAATGCTTCCACTATTTCTAGAGCCACCTCCTTAAGTACCCTGGGATGCAGACCATCAGGCCCTGGGGATTTATCAGCCTTCAGTCCCATCAGTCTACCCAAAACCATTTCCTGCCTAATGTAGATTTCCTTCAGTTCCTCCATCACCCTAGGTTCTCCGGCCCCTAGAACATTTGGGAGATTGTGTTTATCTTCCTCAGTGAAGACATATCCAAAGTAACGGTTTAACTCGTCTGCCATTTCTTTGTTCCTTGATATGAAAGGCATCGAGTTGCAGCAGTTTTGTGCTCCCAGCTCACATTCCTACTACCTGCGTTCAGTCCTGACTTCAGATACAGTTTGTGCAGAGTTTGCGTGTTCTTTCTGTGACTGCATGTGTTCCCTCTCAAAGGTATACTGGGCTAATTGAATTCTGTAAATCACCCTTCGTGTAGGCTAACAGGCTGATGCACTACAATGCTGCGAACTACATTCTGTACTCTGTATCTTCTCTTTTGTTCTATCTATTATACTTGTGTTTGACTTGATTGTATTGATATATTATGTACCTGATCTGTTTGAATAGTATGCAAAACAAAGCTTCTCGCTGTACCTTAGTATGCACGACAATAATAAACCCAAATGGTGTCAAGTTAGGAGGAGGGGGAGTTCAACGAGATCTGGGTGTCCTAGTGCATCAGTCAATGAAAGGAAGCATGCAGATTCAGCAGGCAGTGAAGAAAGCCAATGGAATGTTGGCCTTCGTAACAAGAGGAGTTGAGTATAGGAGCAAAGAGGTCCTTCTACAGTTGTACCGGGCCCTGGTGAGACCGCACCTGGAGTACTGTGTGCAGTTTTGGTCTCCAAATTTGAGGAAGGATATTCTTGCTATGGAGGGCGTGCAGCGTAGGTTCACTAGGTTAATTCCCGGAATGGCGGGACTGTCGTATGTTGAAAGGCTGGAACGATTGGGCTTGTATACACTGGAATTTAGAAGGATGAGGGGGGATCTTATTGAAACATATAAGATAATTAGGGGATTGGACACATTAGAGGCAGATAACATGTTCCCAATGTTGGGGGAGTCCAGAACAAGGGGCCACAGTTTGAGAATAAGGGGTAGGCCATTTAGAACGGAGATGAGGAAGAACTTTTTCAGTCAGAGGGTGGTGAAGGTGTGGAATTCTCTGCCTCAGAAGGCAGTGGAGGCCAGTTCGTTGGATGCTTTCAAGAGAGAGCTGGATAGAGCTCTTAAGGATAGCGGAGTGAGGGGGTATGGGGAGAAGGCAGGAACGGGGTACTGATTGAGAGTGATCAGCCATGATTGCATTGAATGGCGGTGCTGGCTCGAAGGGCTGAATGGCCTACTCCTGCACCTATTGTCTATTGTCTATTGTCTAAACCTAAACCAAGAGTGTAAGTGGGAGAATGGAACTAATGTGACTGCTCCATTAGGAGCCAAATGACGACCTCCTGTGTAATAAGAAGTAAAGAAAAATTGGGCAGGAATGTGAACTCAATATCCGACATCCTTTCTCCTTCTGCCAATTAAAATCAATCTTGACTCACTTCAGCCAACTGTGTTCACCGTCCATACGCAATATCATTTTTTTTGCATTCTGTGATAGCTCGAGAATCCTAAAGCAGCTTTATTTGAAACATGGAAAATAAACAGATGTCCCCTTGACCAAGATACTGTACTGTGTACATTTTGGCATCTATGTTCTAAATTTAGCTTTAATCAGCTTTAGGGTATTCATTCCATGCTGCAGGTCAACAGATGAATGAATATACCGCAGATATCCAGGAGCTTTATTTTGCAGTTTTATGTCTTTGGCTTTAATCTCATTTCTTCTGGTGTTGAAAATTCACTGGTGTCTCCATATGTGATACTTACCACTCATATTGTTTTAAATTTATCCTAAATAATCCTAAATCCTATGCTTTATCATACCACCGGAACCCGAGTCAAACAGCGTGGAAATGGGCACTTCAGCCCATCGAGTTTATGTCCATCATCAGCCATCTATTTACATTAATCGTACAATAATCTCTCTCCCCACCCCCCCCCCCCCCCCCACCCCCTTTCCCTTATTCCCATTAACTCTCCCCAGACTTTACCAGTCACCAATGCACTATGGATCAGTTACAATTCTAACCATTATGGGTTTGGGATATGGGAGGTAGAAAACTCATGTGGTCCCAGGAAGCCAATACCAGAGATTAGGATTGAATCCAGGTTGCCAGACCAGCAAGACACCACTCTATCAGTTGTGCCACTGTCTTGGTTTTAAACATGCAGTGAAGTACTCCTAACCTCTTACGATTTTTTGTTCAGGGCGTGTGCGATGCTAATAAGCCACATTTATTAACTACTCTTAGCTTTTCGTAAGTTCATAAATTCATAAGTGATAGGAGCAGAATTAGGCCATTCGGCTGATCAAGTCTACTCTGCCATTCAATCATGGCTGATCTATCTCTCCCTCCTAACCCCATTCGAGCCTTCTCCCTGTAACTCCTGATGCCTGAACTAATCAGGAACCTATCCATCTCTGCCTTAAACATATCCATTGACGACCCCCATAGCTTTTTGTGGCAATGAATTCCACAGATTCACCACCCTCTGACTAAAGAAGTTCCTTCTCATCTCCTTCCTAAAGGAATGTCCATTAATTCTGAGGCTATAACCTCTGGTCCTAGACTCTCACACTAGTGGAAACATCCTTTCCACATCCACTCTGTAAAGGCCTTTCACTATTTGGTAAGTTTCTATGAGGTCCCCCCTCATCCATCTAAACTCCTGCGAATACAGGCCTAGTGCCATCAAACGCTCATCATATGTTAACCCACTCATTCCTGGGATCATTCTCGTAAACCTCCTCTGGACCCATTCCAGAGCCAGCACATCCTTCTTCGGATACGAGGCCCAAAATTGCTCACAATACCCCAAATGCAGCCTGACTAGTGTCTTATAGAACCTCAACATTACATCCCTGTTTTTGTCTTCTAGTCCTCTTGAAATAAATGAGTTTATTATAAATGCTAGCATTGAGTTTGCCTTCCTTACTGCCGATTTTGTGAATATGGTGGTAATGCTTCTCCATGAACTGCTTAATGAAGATGGTTGCGCGGTGTTGCTTGTTTCCAAGCTATTGACATCGTCATAGAATTATGCCAGTTGGCCCATGGTGTCTGTGTTTGCTTTCAGGCAAAGTTACACAAAAAATGGGACTGCCCGGATTTTCCACATAGGCTTGTGTGTGCTTTACTTCTGCAACTTGTTGCAGTCTTGGGCAGAGCTGATCCCAAATCAAGCTGTTGGCATGACCTGATAGTGGGCATTTGTAGAAGTTTATAAGAATCACTGTCAAAATGGCAAGTTTCCTTAATCTAATTAGAAAGCAGAGGTGTTGGTGTGTCTTCTTGGCAGTTGCATCAATGTGGTTGGTCCATGACAGACCGTTGGTAATAGGAACTTGAAGCTCCCAACCATTTCGCCTCAGCACTATTGATGCTGATTTGGACATGTACACCATGACACTAGTCAATAACTAGTTCCTTTATATCTTGCTGACTTTGAGGGAGTGGTTATTGTCCTGACACCATGTCACAAATTCTCTATCTTCTTCTTCTTTTCCGTCTTGTCATTGTTCATGATTAGGCCTGATCACCATGGTGTGATCTGCAAATTTGTAGATGGAATTAGAGCCGAATTTCAGTCATGAGTGTATAAGTAGTATAGTATAGTAGGGGTCTAGGATGCATCCTTGTGGAACACCAGCGTTGTGAGTTATTGTGGAGGAGGTGTTGTGACTTATACTCACTGATTAAAATCTACGGGTCAGAAAGTCAAGGGTCTGGTGACAGCGGGGAGTGGGGGGGAGTGGGGGGGGGGGGGGGGGGTGGGGTGGGGGGGATGATTCCTAGGTCCTGGAGTTTGGAGAAGATTTTGAATGGGGTTATTTTATTGAAGTTATATAGTCAATAAACAGGAGTCTAACATATTTGTTGTCTAGGTGTTCCAGGGAAGTGTAGGGATAAGATGTGGACCTGTTGCGACAATAAGCAAACTGCAGTGGATCAAGGCTGTCTAGGAGACTGGGGTTAATATGCCATCACCAGTCTCTCCAAGCACTTCATGATGGTAGATGTCAGAGCCACTAGATGGTGGTCATTAAGGCGCACTGCCTCATTTTTCTTCAGCACTGCAATGATAGTGGTCATTTTGAAGCAAGTGGGGACCTCAGAATGGAGTAGTGAGAGGTTTAACATGTCTGTGAATACCTCTGCCAGCTAATCTGCGGAGATCCTGAGGACACAGCCAAGGGCATAAATTATTGGTCCCAGTGTAGGGGAGGGAAGGTGGCAGGGGAAGGAGGGGGAAGGGGGCAGGGGAAGGAAGGGGGCAGGGGAAGGAGGGGGAAGTTGGGGGAGTTGATACGAATGTGGGGAGAATAAAATGGATGAGGGTATGATTGGAGTGAAAAAACAGTGTTTGTTTGATGGCATAGACTCAGTAGGCTGAAAGGCTTGTTTCCATGCTGTTCTTTTCTGTCTATATAGAAAAGAGAAAGACTGTGATTTGTCGGTGGTACAGCAGAAAGACAGCGATAAAGACATATCTGAAGGAGGGGGAAACAAATAAAATGTGCAAAAATGGAAGGGAGAGAAGTTTAAAAAAAAGTCCCTTAATACCAGAGCAAAAATCACAAACTCAGATAGCATCTCTGGAGATCATAGATTGGCGATGTTTTGGGTAGGAGACTCTAGTTCAGACTGAAGAAGGGTTCTGATCTGAAATGTCACATATCCATGTTCTCCAGAGATGCTGTCTGACCTGCTGAGTTACTCCAGCACTTTGTGCTTTTGCTCAAGATTCCAGCATCTGCAACTCTTTGAGTCTCCTGAATACTAAGAATATGAGGCTAGCCAAGCAGTGGTATGTCCCTGAGATTTTCATTAGGATTGCCTCCTTAATGGCATGTGAACTGAGCACAATTGACTGGATAATGATATCTGTGATGTTGGGGATTTCAAGTGACGTTGGATATGATCGTTTGTTTGCTGGTTTTGGCTGACAAATTTTGAAACTGTTTCAGTGTTAGCTCCTGCACTGTGAAATCAGCAGGTTGGCACCACTTTAAAGAGGTGACCATGCCTCATTCACGCAGCACATTAGTTGCAGTGTGACCACTGCAGTAAGTGGCTGGTCTACACGTATAATCTGCTCTGCAATCTCTCCTTTGGTAATAATAGAACAGGGCTGACAACGTCACAAGTTTTATTCTAACTTTAGAATCTCACTGGCAGTTGAAGGCCAGTTAGCAAGGTACAAGGACCTGGGGTTTATGTGATTTAAGAAAGTGATATAAGCTGGTGACATAACGGGCTGATCTCTCCAAATACACATCCCTGTTCTAGCTACCACATAACGCCATAGGATTATGAGGCTGCAATGACTAATCCTTAATTGAGAGTGATTAACAGAAGGTGCAATACTTAAATAGAAAAGGACTGAAAGAGCAATTTTCTGATCAAAAGGATTTAAAAAAAATGTCTTGCAATCAGTGCGATTGAATTAGTGCAATTGAAAGCTGTGCAATCACACCAAAGCAAGAGCAAAAAATATAATTGTAGAGCTGGAAAGAGTCCTGCTGTTCAGGATCCAACAAAAATACAATAATATTTCCCTTTGCTTTCCTCCTTAGCAAAGTCACCTGCTGATACTGTGTAGAACAGCTACATCATGGTCTCCAAATGTTGCCTTACATCACTTAGCCTTGTCTGCCAGAGATGCTGCCTGACCTGTGGCGTTACTCCAGCACCTTATGTCTTTTTTAAAGGAACTGTTGCCTGATTTAAGTGCATGCTTTTCTTGTCCAGAAACAGACCTGAGAAAATGGAGACCTGACCTGAAGGTAGAAACTGAGAAAGTTGGTCTTCTGGAGTGTTACCCTGTATCACCCACATCAATTACGTCCCTCACACAGTATGGGGTTTTTTTCAACGCTGCTTGATTGGAAATAATTTGTCTCTTGAGTTGAACATTTCCATGACTATTTTCCAATCAAACCATGGCATTCAGGAAATTCTGTCCTGTCAGAATTATGGCTGTCCATAATCTATTTGGCAGTGGTTGGGAATTAGTGCATGGTGTTCCCAGCTGGGCCACAGTGATATTGTTGGTTATTTCCAAGACAAGTGAGTTTTAAGAATGTCAGTCAGGTCTTGGGATTCCTCTTGGGTATGCTCAGTGATTTGTTCCTCTCGGGCCCCCATCTGGTTCGAAGATTCCCATTCTCCAAACTTTGACAACTAAGCGAAACAGAGGGTGAGGCCCCAAGTCCCTAACTCTTGACAAAACCCAAATCTCTACATTGCTTCCGCCCCTCTCGCTCTGCTCCTCCTGCTTGAGTTCCTGATGTTCGGCCAGCCAGCGGCCAAGCTGTTATTAGTCCACAGGTTCTCCCTTGTCTCGACGTGCTTTCTAATTTGTAAAATTCTACATATTCTCATTGCAGCATGCAGGTGGTCATATTTTGGATTTGATTCACCAGGTTGCTTCTAATGCTGTAGAACTCTGAAGTAAATTTGGAATTAGGCAATTGCACCAGTTTGAACTTTTGGGAAGCATTGGGAGGTTCCTCAATGGAGAGGCACCTTATGTTGGGGCAGGCTTCCCTTGCCATAATGAGGTTTGGTGGTGGTGGGGGCAGGGGAGGCAGCATTGCAAAAGGAGCCCATTAGAGAGTTTGAGCTATAGGGAGAAGTTGAGCAGGATAGGACTTGATTCCTTGTAGTGCAGGAGGATGAAGGGTGATCTTATCGAGGTGTATAAGATCTTGAGAGGAATAGATAGGGTAAATGCACAGAGTCATTTACCCAGAGCAGCAGAATCGAGAACCAGAGGACATAGGTTTAAGGTGCGGAGGGAAAGATTTAATACCACAAGGGTGGTAGGTATATGGAATGAGCTGCCTGACAATGTGATTGAGGTGGGTACTTTCATAATGTTTAAGAAACATTTAAACAGATGCAGGGGTAGAATAGGTTTAGAGGAGCCAAACACAGGCAGGTGGGAATAAGGCATGTTGGTTGGCAAGTTAGGCTGAAAGGCCTGTTTCCATGCTGTACGACTCTATGACTGTGTCTATAAAGAATTAGAGATTGACAACCAATCAGCTGTGCCCACCCTAGCCAGATTGGACAAAAACCTGTTAAACATGGGAAATCAAGAAATAAATAATTTTCCTGTTTAAGCCTTAGAATAAAGGCTCATGAAACAAAAATGATGGAACTTTTGGGAAAATATTTTAATGGAATTTTAGACAAACTTAACCTTCTTTGTTAGCCACCCACTTCTGTTCAAATCAAGAGATAAATACTAGGTATCACAAAATGCTGGAGTAACTCAGCAGGTCAGGCAGCATCTAGGGGAGAGGGAATGGGTGACGTTTCGGGTCGAGACCCTTCTTCAGACTGAAGAGATAAATACTAATTGTTCCCTCTCTTGGTGAAGGTTTCTGGGCTAAATTAGGCAGATAACGATCAATCACTTCGCCCACATTTCTTCTCCTTGTTAAAGTCCTTGGGGGAGTCGAACCCTGGAGTGCAGGTAGCTGACCAGTGGTGGACTTCTGACAGCACCCACCAGATCCCTCATGCACATTAACATTATGGGCTGCTGACACAAATGTGGGTGATGTTGACAGATTTGTAGATATTTGTCTGCAAAAGCAATCCATTATATACACACATTGACCTATCATATAATCAATTGGCCATTTCTCTTTTCGAGTTACTTAAATGACATGACAATCATTGCATTGTGACTTCTGGTAAGCAATGATGAAGTCAAACCTATGGAAACCTGGGAGTGATGGTAAAAGGTTAGGCTGCTGGCCAAAACTGAATAATACTCTTCCATAATATTGTGCTATGGCCCAGAGCTGTGGTGCAGAGGAGGATCGTAAAATGGAAGACTCCTGGTTGTGATATACTTTGCATTTAGACTTTAGACTTTAGAGATACAGCACAGAAACGGGCCCTTTAGCCTATGGAGTTCTCGCAGACCAGCGATCACCCCATATGCTGGCATTGTCCGACACACTCGGGACAATTTACAATTTTAACAAACCCAATTAACCTACAAACCTGTACATCTTTGGAATGTGGGAGGTAACCGGGAGAAAACCCGAAGAAAACTCATGCAGTGACAGGGAGAATGTACAAACTTCATATAGACAGCACCCGTTGTCAGATTGAACCAAGGTGTTTGATGCTGTAAGGCAACAATTCTACCTCTGCACCACTGTGCTGCCCAATTTCTTGTGTTGGCTACTACCCTGGAATTATGTTTTCTCCATTTTCTGTTATCAACTGTATTCAATCTTGATTTTTGATAGATAGTTAGTTTCCCAAAATATAAGAAAGCAAACCAATTAGAATTCCATTTATAACTGAGACTGTAAATGGCTTTAATTGAATTAAAGAGGCTAGACCTTGTCACAAGCAAATGTGAAGCTTGGGCTGTTTATCTGCTCACTGCTCACTGCTCACTGGTACTTTGGGCCATACATTGACTGCATAATCTATTCTATTTCAGAGTGTTCTTGAAACTCAATGAATCCCACCACTTCCCTTGTAGCCACAGGGAACTGCAGGTGCTGGTTTACAAAAAAGAGATACAAAGTGCTGGAGTAACTCTACGGGTCAGGCAGAATCTATGGACAATAGAGATAGGTGGTGATTTGGATCGGGAGCATTCTTGAAATATCGCCTCTCCATGGTGTTCTGAGATGCTGCTTGATCTGCTGAGTTACTCCATCACTTTGTGCTTTTTCTGCTTCACCTGTGGTGTAAATGTGTTTCATTTTCACTAAATAGTAAATTTTCACAGTACAAGTCAGTTTTCGAAAGATGTATATTGTGCATGTTATGGAACTGTTTGTTAAAATGTTTGCTATGGAGTTGCCAGGTTACTTAAGGCCAGCAATATAATCAAGGATGAGTCACACCCTGACTGCTCCCTCTTCTCCCCTCTCCCATCAGGCTAAAAGGTATAGAAGTGTGAGAATGCACACCACCAGATTCAGGGACAGTTTCTTCCCAGCTGTTATCAGGCAACTGAACCACAACCAGAGAGCAGCGCTGGACTACTGTCTAACTCTTTGATGACCCTCAGTCTATCCTTGATCGGACTTTGCTGGCTTTACCTTGCACAAAATGTTATTCACTTATCATATATCTATACACTGTAAATGGATCGATTGTAATCATGCATTGTCTTTCTGCTGACTGGTAAGCACGCAACAAAACCTTTTCACTGTACCTCGCTCGGTACAGCTGACAATAAACTAAACTGAACTGACTTGACAGAGCTGTGTAAAAATATAAGAGACAAAGACTGGGTAGATAGCCAGTGTCTGTTTCCTATGATAGGAGTGTCCAAAACCTGTGGGAATATATTTAAGATGAGAAGGAGGAGATTTAAATCGAATCTGAGGAGTAAATATCTTCACACAGAGAGTCATTAGTATCTGGAATAAGCTGCCAGAAGAGATGGTAGAGGCAGGAGAAGTAACAATATTCATAATCATGATCAGAATCATCATAATCATACTTTATTAGCCAAGTATGTTTTGCAATGTACGAGGAATTTGATTTGCCATACAGTCATACCAATAAAAAGCAACGAAACACAAAATACATTTTAACATAGACATCCACCACAGTGACTCCTCCACATTCCTCACTGTGATAGAAGCCAAAGAAAAAGTTAAATCGTCTTCCCTTTTTTGTCCTCCCGCGGTCGGGGGCCTCGAGCCTTCCTTTAACGAGACGATCTTGGCTCCTGCAGCCGGCGATCGGGCCCTCCACATCAGGGTGATCAAGTTCCCGCATCGGGGGGATCTCAGATCCTCCGCAGAGGGCAATCGGACCCTGGGTCGGGGCTAGTCGAACCTCCTGCGACTTTGGAGCTTGCCGACATCAGCCTGTACCCGGGACTGCGAACTCCTCGATGTTGGAATCCGCAGGCCGCAGTTGGAGCATTGATCCCAGGCAAGGGATCGCAGGCTCCGATGCTAAGTCCATGGCCTAGCAGTGGGGCTCAAAGTCAGTCCCGAGCAAGGCCTCCAGTTCCATGATGTTAAGAGGTATTTGGTCAGGAACGTGAATGAGAAGGCAATAAAGGGATGTGGAACTAATGCAAGCATGTGGGATTAGTATAAATAGTTGTGATGGTGGACATAGATGTAATAGGCCAAAGGGCCTGCTTCACTGCTTTACAACTCTGGCTCTATGATCATGCAACTATTAACAGAATTAATTCAATTTCCTGTTAGTTTCTGTCAGATGAAGTGTGGTATACCAAAGAAAGATACAAGGCAGCATCTCTCTCTCTCTCTCTCTCTCTCTCTCTCTCTCTCTCTCTCTCTCTCTCTCTCTCTCTCTCTCTCTCTCTCTCTCTCTCTCTCTCTCTCTCTCTCTCTCTCTCTCTCTCTCTCTCTCTCTCTCTCTCTCTCTCTCTCTCTCTCTCTCTCTCTCTCTCTCTCTCTCCTCTCTCTCTCTCTCTCTCTCTCTCTCTCTCTCTCTCTCTCTCTCTCTCTCTCTCTCTCTCTCTCTCTCTTTCTGCCTTACCGTCACTTATCCATGTTCTCCAGGGATGCAGCTTAACCGCTGAGTTATTCCAGCATCTTGTGTCTTTCCTTGGTAATCTGCAGTTCCTTGTTTGTACATTGTGGTTTACTAACTGTCACCATCAGAATCACAGGTTGAGATTCCTGAGCAGGAGCTGCATAGAAATGCTTCTTTCAGTTTTGCCTCCAATTTACACATCATCCCAACTTGACCATAATGCATCATGTTCATGATGCAGCTTTATAGGACTTTGGTTAAGCCGCATTTGGAGTAATGGATGCGGTTCTAGTTGCCTCAATACATGAAAGATATGGAGGCTATGGAGAGGGAGCAGTGGAGGTTTACCAGAATGCTGGCTTGATTAGAATGTTTTGATTATAGTGAGAGTTTGGATAGACTTGGATTGTTTCTCCCAGGGTGGAAAGTCCAACACTAAAGTGCATAGCTGTAAGGCAAGGGTTCCCAACCTGGGGTAAATTTACCCCCAGGGGGTAAATTTCACCTACCCAGGGGGTAAATTTGTTGATTCTGATTATTTTATTTTTTTTCAATTATAA
Source organism: Rhinoraja longicauda (assembly GCF_053455715.1). Classification (NCBI taxonomy): domain Eukaryota; kingdom Metazoa; phylum Chordata; class Chondrichthyes; order Rajiformes; family Arhynchobatidae; genus Rhinoraja; species Rhinoraja longicauda. The sequence goes on along the minus strand of NC_135953.1, from coordinate 45,024,442 downwards.
TTCAATTAAAAAAATTTTTAGTTTAGAGGTAGAAATGTTGTTTGATGTGTTCTCATTGGCTGACTGTGTTTCGTTCTGGTGTACTGGTATCTGTTCATCATTAGTTGTTCATAAATAAGAGAAATAACATGGTTATGTGCTGTTATTATTGTTATTTGAACTTAAAAGAATAATGTTTTTAAATTCCACCTTTGTCGGTTGCTTTATTATGGTGGAAGTGTAAACTCAAATTACTGAACAAAACAGGGGTGGGGGTAAATTTACTTTCGAAAAGTTGCCAGGGATAAACGGGATGAAAAAGTTTGGGAACCCCTGCTGTAAGGTGAGAGGGGACGTTTAATGGAGATGTGCGGGGCAAGTTTTTATTTTTCACACAGAGGATGGTGGGGCCCTGGTGTGCATTGCCAAGGGGGTGGTGGAGGCAGACTTGATGATGGCGTTCATGATGCGTTTGTATAGGCTCATGGAAGAGCGGGGAATATAGGGATATGGATCATGTACAGGCAGATGAGATCAGTTTAACCTGGCATCATGTCGGGCAAGGCCATTGTGGGCCGAATTTCTATTGTGCTCTATATACTATGGCCAAATATGTTTTAATGGTTAACTTCCTGGAATTTCTTGCGCTATGTATTGCGTGGTTATATTTCCTGATCAGACTTCAGAGTTCAAGTGATATTCTCGAACACAACTGTAGAGGGATCTGTAAAACCCTCTACCGTATGTAGATGTCTTGATGTATTCAAGAGCGAGTTAGATTTTGCACTTAGGGCTGACGGAATCAAGAGATATGGGGAGAAAGCAGGAACGGGGTACTGATTATGGATGATCAGCCATGATTATATTGAATGGTGGTGCTGGCTCGAAGGGTCGAATGGCCTACTCCTGCACCTGTTTTCTATGTTTCTATGTAACCCACATTCTGAAAATGAATCCATAACAGGAAATGATCTTGATTATCATTCATGATTTTGTAGTTCTCCTGCAGCCTCACTCTCCCAAACAACTCTCCTCAGTGAGGGTATTTATAGGATCGGTGCAGATCGTAGGTTCATTGGAGACTGATGTCTTATGAATTCTGTGTAAACATTCCCTCTGATGCGTAATACTTTTTAGTTGCAGTGAGCAAATTTCTTGGATTGTATTTCTAGTATTTTGCCATAAGTTATTAAGTGGGAGAATAAAAACGTTTTTTTGTGGTAGCTTCAAAAAAAGCTTAAATGTTTGTGCAATTTCAGAAACCCCACATTTCATCAAGGTGCGGGGTCTAAAGTAAGTCTTATTCACCAGTGTTAGTTGATATTGAAACACTTTGCTTTTAATTTTGTTCAAAATTGATGTTGCTGCAGTGGGAGTAAAAGTTATTCACCTCAAGGATTCTAAAGTAGTTCATTATATAACACTGAAAATTAAATTCCAGCAGCATCTGTGAATATGAGTAATATTTACCAGTAATGTCCCCTAATGTGCCATACTATATTACATGCCTTTATTAATTATTGTTTTTAATTGATTTCAGGTCTGAATGTTACTAGTTTTAAATGTTCTCCAGTTTTAGTTTATAAAGTACGCTGATCCAATATATTAAGATGCATGGATTCACAATGATTTGGTCATATGGATTCAGAACTGGCTTACAGATAGAAGACAGAGGGTTGTGGTGGAAGGAAAATATTCAGGCTGGAGGTCTGTGACTGGTGAAATTCCACAATGATCAATGCTGGAACCTCTGGTGTTTGTGATGTATATAATCTTGAAAGTAAATGTAGATGGGTTGATAAGTAGGTTTGCAGATAACTGCACGATTGCTGGAGTCGCAGACTTTGAGGAAGGCTATCAAAGGACACAGCAGGAGAGAGATCAGCTACTGAAATGGGCAGAGAGATTGCAAATGGAGTATAGTCTGAACAAGTGTAAGGGTGAATGTAAAGGGAAAATATGCAATTAATGGCAAGACCCTCAACAGCATTGATGTAGAGAGGGAACTTAGGGTTCAAGTTTATGAAAGCAGCAATATAACTAGACAGAGTGTGAAAGAAAGCATATGGTATGCTTGCCTTCATTGGTCAGGGCACTAAATATAAGAGGCAGGAAGCTTTCCATATCGGACTTTGGTTAGGCCGCATTTGGAGTATTGTGTGCAGATTTGGTTGCCTCAATACAAGGAATATGTTGAGACTTTAGAGAAGGTGCAGAGGAGGTTTACCAGACTGATGCCTGGCTTAGTGGGTATTAGCTACAAGGAAAGGTTGGACAGACTTGGAATATTTTCTCTGGAATGCTGGATGTTGAGGGGAGGACTGATAAAAATATATAATAATATGTGAGTCAAAAATAAGAAAAAAAGTTAAAGCCCTTTTTCTAAGATGGAAATGTCAACTAGTTAAAGGCATGGCAGGAGCAAAGTTTAAAGGAGATGAGCAGGATTTTTTTTACACCGAGAGTAGTGGGTGCCTGGAACATGCTGCTAGGGGTGGTGGTGGAAGGGGATACCATGATGACATTTAAGGGGCTTTTAGATCGGCACATGTACAGTGCATTCAGAATTTATAGACAATAGACAATTGGTGCAGGAGTAGGTCATTCGGCCCTTCGAGCCAGCACCACCATTCAATGTGATCATGGCTGATCATTCTCAATCAGTACCCCGATCCTGCCTTCTCCCCATACCCCCTGACTCCGCTATCCTTAAGGGCTCTATCTAGCTCTCTCTTGAATGCATTCAGAAAACTGGCCTCCACTGCCTTCTGAGGCAGAGAATTCCACAGATTTACAACTCTCTAACTGAAAAAGTTTTTCCTCATCTCCGTTCTAAATGGCCTACCCCTTATTCTTAAACTGTGGCCCCTGGTTCTGGACTCCCCCAACATTGGGAACATGTTTCCTGCCTCTAACGTGTCTAACCCCTTAATAATCTTTTATGTTTCGATAAGATCCCCTCTCATCCTTCTAAATTCCAGTGTATACAAGCCTAGTCGCTCCAATCTTTCAACATATGACAGTCCCGGCATTCCAGGAATTAACCTAGTAAACCTACGCTGCACGCCCTCAATAGCAAGAATATCCTTCCTCAAATTTGGAGGCCAAAACTGCACACAGTACTCCAGGTGCGGCCTCACTAGGGCCCTGTACAACTGCAGAAGGACCTCTTTGCTCCTATACTCAACTCCTCTTGTTATGAAGGCCAACATTCCATTCGCTTTCGTCACTGCCTGCTGTACCTTTTGCGGAATTTGTGGAATTCTTTGCCACAGAGGGAGTGGAAGCCAAATCACTGGATGGATTTAAGAGAGGAGGAGATCTCTCCTAGATGCTGCCTGACCTGCTGAGTTACTCCAGCATTTTGTGATACCTTTGGATGGATTTAAGAGAGAGTTAGATAGAGCTCTAGGGGCTAGTGGAATCAAGGGATATGGGGAGAAGCCAGGCACGGGATATTGATTGTGGACGATCACAATGAATGGCGGTGCTGGCTCGAAGGGCCGAATGGCCTCCTCCTGCACCTATTTTCTATGTTTCTATGTTTCTAAAAAGTATTCAGACCCCTTCACCTTTTCCACATTTTGTTACATTACAGCCTTATTTTAAAATGGATTAAATTCATTTTTTTAATCAACAATCTACACACAATACCCCAGAATGAAGAAGCGAAAACAGGTGTTTAGAATTTTTTGCAAAGTATTTAAAAAGAAATAACTGAAATATCACATTTCCATAAGTATTCAGACCCTTTGCTATGACACTCGAAATTGAGCTTAGGTTCTTCCTGTTTCCATTGATTATCCTTGAGATGTCTCTACAACTTCATTGGTCCACCAGTGGTAAATTAAATTGTTTGGACATGATTTGGAAAGGTACACATCTGTCCACACAAGGTCCCACAGTTCACAGTGCATGTCAGAGCAAAAACCAAGCCATGAAGATGAAGGAATTGTCCGTAGACCTCCGAGACAGGATTGTGTCGAGACACAGATCTGGGGAAGGGTATTAAACAATTTCTGCAGCATTGCAGGTCCCAAAAAGCACAGTGGCCTCCGTCATTCTTAAATGGAAGAACTTTGGAACCACCAGGACTCTTCATAGAGCTGGCCGCCCGGCCAAACTTAGCAATTGGGGGAGAAAGGCCTTGGTCAGGGAGGTGACCAAGATCCCGATGGTCACTCTGACAGAGCTCCAGAGTTTTTCTGTGAAGATGGGAGAAACTTCCAGAAGGACAACAATATCTGCAGCACTCCACCAATTAGGCCTTTATGGTAGAGTTGCCAGACGGAAGCCACTCCTCAGTAAAAGCACTTGACAGCCCGCTTGGAGTTTGCCAAAAGGCACCTAAAGGACTCTCAGACCATGAGAAACAAGATTCTGATGAAACCAAGATTGAACTCTTTGGCCTGAATGACAAGCGTCACGTCTGGAGGAAACCAGACGCTGCTCATCACCTGGCCAATACCATACCTACGGTGAAGCATGGTGGTGGCAGCATCATGCTGTGGGGATGTTTTTCTGTGGCAGGAACTGGGAGACTAGTCAGGATGGAGGGAAAAATGAATGGAGCAAAGTACAGAGAGATCCTTGATGAAAACCTGCTCCAGACCGTTCTAGACCTCAGTTTGAGATGGAGGTTCACCTTTCAACAGGACAACAACCCTAAGCACACAGACAAGACAACGCAGGAGTGGCATTGTGACAAGTCTGTGAATGTCCTTGAGTGACCCAGCCAGAGCCAGACTTGAACCCGATCGAACATCTCTGGAAGGACCTGAAAATAGCTGTGCATCGATGCTCCCTATCGAACCTGACAGAGCTTGAGAGGATCTGCAGAGAAGAATGGGAGAAATTACCCAAATACAGGTGTGCCAAGCTTATAGTATCATACCCAAGAAGACTTGAGGCTGTAATCGCTGCCAAAGGTGCCTCAACAAAGTACCGAGTAAAGGGTCTGAATACTTATGTAAATGTGATATTTCAGTTATTTCTTTTTAATTACTTTGCAATAAATTCTAAACAACTGTTTTAGCTTTTTTATTATGGGGTATTGTGTGTAGATTGATAATTAAAAAATGAATTTAATCCATTTAAAAATAATGCTGTAACGTAACAAAATGTGGAAAAAGTGAAGGGGACTGAATACGTTCTGAATAGACAATAGACAATAGACAATAGACAATAGGTGCAGGAGTAGGCCATTCAGCCCTTCGAGCCAGCACCGCCATTCAATGCGATCATGGCTGATCACTCTCAATCAGTACCCCGTTCCTGCCTTCTCCCCATACCCCATCACTCCCCTATCCTTAAGAGCTCTATCCAGCTCTCTCTTGAAAGCATCCAACAAACTGGCCTCCACTGCCTTCTGAGGCAGAGAATTCCACACCTTCACCACTCTCTGTGAAAAAGTTCTTCCTCATCTCCGTTCTAAATGGCCTACCCCTTATTCTTAAACTGTGGCCCCTTGTTCTGGACTCCCCCAACATTAGGAACATGTTTCCTGCCTCTAATGTGTCCAATCCCCTAATTATCTTATATGTTTCAATAAGATCCCCCCTCATCCTTCTAAATTCCAGTGTATGCACTGTATATGCAGTGAATAGAGGGATATGGATCACTGCAGGCAAAGGAAGGTATCACAAAATGCTGGAGTAACTCAGCAGATCAGGCAGCATCTAGGAGAGAGGGAATGGGTAACGTTTCGGGTCGAGACCCTTCTTCAGACTCCACTGCAGGCAAAGGAGATTAATTTAACTTGACATCATGTCTGGTACAGACACTGCAGAATGAAGTACCTGTTCCTGTGCTGTACTGTTCTATGTTCTATGTTCCATCAATACAACATGCAAATGTCATACCAATAGCAAGGTTGTGATTGAAGATGGGTCACTGGAATCATCAGACTACCTGATGCGTCACTGTGTTAGCATAAAGCACTGGTATGTCACTGCTGCTGGAGACTTTTGCTGTGAAAGTGAATGGCACATCAGCTTTGAGGAGATTTCTGGAGAGAGCTCCTATTTCTGAATTTTCTTAGCAGGTGTAAATTACAGGAGAGAGGAGTGGGAATCATATGGAAAGAAAGGGAGGCATGCTGAGACACAGACAGAAAATGTGTACAAGACGCACAAAAAGAGTAAATGACATTCAGGGTGTCACAGCGACATAGCTGGTAGAGCTGCTGTCTCACAAGGCCAGAGACCCAGGTTCGATCCTGACCTTGGGTGCTGTCTGTGTAGAGTTTGCACGTTCTGCCTGAGATCATGTGGCTTTCCTCCCACTTCCCAAAGATGTGCATGTTTGTAAGTTAACTGACCTCTATAAATTGTCCCTAGTGCGTGTAGTGTGGATGTGGAACTAGTGTGAATGGGTGATCGATGGTTAGCTTGGACTAGGTGGGCCAAAGGGCATGTTTCCATGCTGTATCTCTTTTTTTTAAAAAAGGTACCACATTAACTTGTATAGATCTGGAGTAATTCAGCGGGACAGACAGCATCTCCGCAGAAAAGGAATACCTATTCAGTCTGCAGAAGGGTCTTGACTTGAAACATCACCTATTCCTTTTCTCCAGAGATGCTGTCTGACCCGCTGAGGTACTTTTTGTGTCTATCTTCAGTTTAAACCAACATCTGCAGTTCCTTCCTGCATATCAACTTTGGCTTTGTGGTGCCTTTCACATAGTTTGTTACTACATTTTGGCTTGTCACAAAAATATTTGGCAACTTCTGTGACGATTTGTAGAAGGTAACATATTTGCATGGTTTCTGTGTAGGGTTTTTAGAACCCAGTCATATAATATAATACTGGAATAAACCAGAGCAATTAAAAGTGGCTGACTGTTAATGGTTTCCATGATGTAAAAATTGCATGGCAGATACTGGTCCTTAATACGTGAGAAATGAAGATTTAGACAAAGCCGACATGTGACTGTACTTCAGGTCTGTACGGAAACAGTTTGAACAGGTCAGAATCTCACAAGCTTGATTTTTTTTCTTCTTCTGCACTTCCCTGCAGTATGCAAGTTCTTGTTGTTCAGGCTCATTTAGAATATTTTCAGCATCTCCCATTAGGATACTTGTCTCCAGCAGAGAGTCAGATTGAAAATTGCTTCTGCAAGGCACAAGAGTCAAAGGCAGTGCAGACTGGCTCGCTGCTTCCAGCACAACCAACGAAGATTACATTGACAAGGCTGGGCCAGAGGGAGTGTAACCAGTTACCCTGTAATTATTTGTTAGCCCTTGGACAAGGGATTACATTTATATCCTCCTTCTCCACAACATTACAATGCTGGAAGGTACGCCTCCAGTCATCGCAGCCCAGTGCTCTGTGTCTATCTCCCCAAATCCCTCTCTGCATGTCCCACACACTTGAGACCCACCTCTTTAATCAAGATTTTAATAGCTTGCCAGCCACTACTGACCATTTACATATTCATAATGCGGCTTCATTGTTGAAATAGCTACTAAAACGCAGGGAACTGAGATTATCGTACTGGGTGCTTTGCAGAATCAAGGTGTTATATATGGTATAAACGTTTTCCATCAACATCTGTTCCTGTTAAAGCACGTCCCTGTACGTATGGTAGACATATTGAATGTTCAATGGCACTTCTGATGTCTCCTCATTGGTGGTGAACAGCCAACTGGACTGTCTCATTGCAACAAGATCCCACAACTATTAACATCTGGAGAGGCTGAAAGATCAGTTAGGATATCGGAAGATAAAGTGTATTCGCAGTCAAGAGATGTTTTAATGTCCCAAAATGGAACAATGAAATTCTTACTTGCAGCAGCACAACAGATATGTAAACATAGTGCTTTGTGAACACAATAATAAACATCAAAAAAGAAGGTCAGTACATACATACATACATACATACATACACACATACATACATACATACATACATACATACATACATACATACATACATACATACATACATACATACACACACACACACACACACACACACACGCACACACACACATACATACACACACACACACACACACACACATACATATAAGCAAGCAATAATAGTGCAGAAATACATAAACAATGCCCCCAAGTCTATGTAGCTCAGTGCTTATTTGGAGATTGTCAGGATTAATAGCCTGATGGTTGTTGGTAATAAGCTGCTCCTAAACCCAAATGTTACAATTTTCCAATGGCAGAGGTGAAATGAGAGTGTGGCCTGGGTGGTGTGGGTCTCTATTGGTGCTGGCTGCCTTTTTGAGGCAGTGACTCGTGCAGATCCCTACGACAGTGGGGAGGTCAGTACACATATTGGACTGGGCAGTGCTCACAACTTTCTGCAATCATCTTTGTTCCTGGGCGTTCGAGTTGAACCAGGCCGTGAAGCAACCAGTCAATTTGCTCTCTACTATGTACCTGCAGAAATTCAAGAGAGTATTCCTTCCCATTCTTACCTGACGCTCAAAGAAAGAGTACTGACAGGCAGCATAGGGTGGGTGCATTTACTCTGAGAAGAATCCCTGCCCTTCCATGTTAGATTTTAATTTGATCGAGTCAGTTCTTGGCTAACCAGCATACCAGGCTCTGCTGCTTCTCCTCTGAACTGGATTGAGAACCAAAATAATGTTGCAGCTGCAAGGATCTGCAGATGCTGGAAACCTGAGCAAAATACAAAAGTGCAGGAGGGCCACAGCCAGTCAGGCAGCATCTGGAGAGGGAATTAATAGACGACGATTTGTGTCAGAATCCTTCTTCAGACTGATGTTTCGGGTCATGACTTTCTTCAGACTGGTTATTCAGACAAATTTATTCTGAAGCTGGGCATGAAGCCACAGTATACTAATCATAATAATTACAATCATAATGAGCACACATGACATACAGTGCACGCGGCTGAGGGTCAAGCCACGCAGAGCTGCAGGCCCGGACGGAGTCCCAGGACGGGTACATGAGGACTGGGCTGAACACCTTGCTGAGGTATTTACAAAGATCTTCAATCTGTCTCTATCTCTGGCAATGGTCCCAAAGTGCCTGAAGTCAGCCACCATAGTCCCGCTGCCGAAAAAAACAAACATCAGCAATTTGAACGACAATCGTCCGGCTGCCCTCACACCAACAGTAATGAACTGCTTTGAAAGGTTGGTCCTCTCACACATCAAAGTCATCATCCCTGCCTCACTAGACTCACATCAGTTCACTCCACTGTGGACAGTTCACTGTTTGTGGACTTTAGCTCTGCATTTAACACCATTGTGCCAGAGCTACTACACTCCAAACTCCCAGTTGACTGTGCCTGAACCCCTCTGTCAGTGGATCATCAACTTTCTGACAGAGAGGAAGCAGCATATGAAGCTAGGAAAGCACATCTCGGACCCGCAGACCCTCAGCATAGGAGCTCCGCAAGGCTGCATACTCTCCCCTCTCCTTTACTCTCTATACACCAATGACTGAACCTCCACAGGATGGGGATGTAACTAGGAAAATGGACAGGGGAGAGCTGGTGGATGTGGTGTACCTTGACTTTCAGAAAGCCTTCAACAAGGTCCCACATAGGAGATTAGTTGGCAAAATTTGAGCACATGGTATTGGGGGTAGGGTACTGACATGGATAGAAAATTGGTTGGCCGACAGAAAGCAAAGAGTGGGGATAAATGGGTCCCTTTCAGAATGGCAGGCAGTGACTAGTGGGGTACCGCAAGGCTCAGTGCTGGGACCGCAGCTATTTACAATATACATTAATGACTTGGATGAAGGGATTAAAAGTAACATTAGCAAATTTGCAGATGACACAAAGCTGGGTGGCAGTGTGAACTGTGAGGAAGATGCTATGAGGTTGCAGGGTGACTTGGACAGGTTGTGTGAGTGGGCGGATGCATGGCAGATGCAGTTTAATGTGGATAAGTGTGAGGTTATCCACTTTGGTGGTAAGAATAGGAAGGCAGATTATTATCTGAACGGTGTCAAGTTAGGAAAAGGGGACGTACAACGAGATCTGGGTGTCCTAGTGCATCAGTCACTGAAAGGAAGCATACAGGTACAGCAGGCAGTGAAGAAAGCCAATGGAATGTTGGCCTTCATAACAAGAGCTGTTGAGTATAGGAGCAAAGAGGTCCTTCTGCAGTTGTACAGGGCCCTAGTGAGACCGCATTTGGAGTACTGTGTGCAGTTTTGGTTTCAAAATTTGAGGAAGGTTATTCTTGCTATTGAGGGCGTGCAGCGTATGTTTGCTAGGTTAATTCCCGGAATGGCGGGACTGTCGTATGTTCAAAGACTGGAGCGACTAGGCTTGTATGCGCTGGGATTTAGAAGGATGAGAGGGGATCTTATTGAAACATATAAGATTATTAAGGGGCTGGACACGTTCGAGGCAGGAAACATGTTCCCAATGTTGGGGGAGTCCAGAACCAGGGGCCACAGTTTAAGAATAAGGGGTATGCCATTTAGAACGGAGATGAGGAAAAACATTTTCAGTCAGAGAGTTGTGAATCTGTGGAAATCTCTGCCTTAGAAGGCAGTGGAGGCCAATTCCCTGAATGGTTTCAAGAGAGAGCTAGATAGAACTCTTAAGGATAGCAGAGTCAGGGGGTATGGGGAGAAGGCAGGAACGGGGTACCGATTGAGAATGATCAGCCATGAACACATTGAATGGTGGTGTTGGCTCGAAGGGCCGAATGGCCTACTCCTGCACCTATTGTCTATTGTCTATTGTCCACAGCTCCTCAAAGTTGCGGATGACACAACCCTGATTGGACTGATCCAGGATGGGGAGGAATCTGCCTACAGACGAGTATTGTAGATTTGTAGATTTGTAGATTTGTAGATTTGTAAATCTTTGTAGATTTTCAAAGTCTACAGAGAGACTTGGGCCTTTTGGAAGGGTGGGCTGAAAGATGGCAGATGGAGTTTAATGCTGATAAGTGTGAGGTGCTGCATTTTGGTAGGACAAATCAAAATAGGACGTACAGGGTAAATGGTAGGTAATTGAGGAATGCAGTGGAACAGAGGGATCTGGGAATAACTGTGCATTGTTCCCTGAAGGTGGAATCTCATGTGGATAGGGTGGTGAAGAAGGCGTTTGGTATGCTTGCCTTTATAAATCAGAGCATCGAGTATAGAAGTTGGGATGTAATGTTAAAATTGTACAGGGCATTGGTGAGGCCGAATCTGGAGTATGGTGTGCAGTTCTGGTCGCCAAATTATAGGAAGGATGTCGACAGAGAGGGTACTGAGGAGATTTACTAGAATGTTGCCTGGGTTTCAGCACTTAGGCTACAGAGAGAGGTTGAACAGGTTGGGTCTTTATTCTTTGGAGCGTAGAAGGTTGAAGGGGGACTTGATAGAGGTTTTAAAAATTTTGAGAGGGACGGACAGAGTTGACGTGGGTAGGCTTTTCCCTTTGAGAGTGGGGAAGATTCCAACAAGGGGACATAGCTTCAGAATTGAGGGACAAAGGTTTAGGGGTAACATGAGGGGGAACTTCTTTACTCAGAGGGTGGTGGCTGTATGGAATGGGCTTCCGGTTGAAGTGGTGGAGGCTGGCTCGATTTTATTATTTAAGAGTAAATTGGATAGGTATATGGATAGGAGGGGATTAGAAGGTTATGGTCTGAGTGCAGGTAGATGAGACTAGGTCAGGGAGAATGGTCGGAGTGGACTGGTAGGGCCGGACAGGCCTGTTTCCATGCTGTAGTTGTTATATGGTTATATGGTTATATGGAGAAGTGACACAGCTGGCGTCCTGGTGCCATCGCACCAACCTGGAGCTCATTGCACTTAAGATAGTGGAACTAATTGTAGACTTTCGAAAAGCACCACCTCCCCTCCCCCCACTCACCATCAACAACACCACAGTTACATCTGTATAGTCATTTAAGTTCCTTGGAACCATCATATCCAGGAACCTTAAATGGGGGGCCACCATCGACTCCACAGTCAAAAAGGCCCAACAGAGGATGTACTTCCTGCGGCAACTGAGGAAACACAATCTGCCACAGGCAATGATGGTCCTTCATCATGGTCTGGTTTGGCTCAGCCACCAAGCACGTCATCCGGAAGCTGCAAAGGATCGTTCGATTAGCTGAGAAGGTTATTGGCTGCAACCTTCCCCCCCCCCCCCATTGATGGACTGTACACTGCAAGGGCCAGGAAGCGAGTGGGCAAGATCATCTCTGACCCCTCTTACCCTGGCCACAATATTTTCGAAGCACTTCCCTCTGGAAAGCGATTTCAGACTGTCAAAGCAGCCACAGCTAGACATAAAAACAGCTTTTTTCCATGAGTAGTAGTTCTACTCAATAACCAAAGTCTGTAGTCTCTTTTTTGCTCTGGTTTATTTTCACCCACATGTTTCGACCATAATGTTGTATCCTTATTGTTTTGATATGTTTATGGTTTATTAGTTAATTGTTAACTGTATGTTTGTTTTGTCATTTGTGAACGGAGCACCAAGGCACATTCCTTGTATATGCACATACTTGGCCAATAAACTTATTCATTCATTCATTCATTCATTCATTCACTCACATCAGTTTGCACATTCCACTCCTGCAGATGGAGGAGAGACTACAACCCAGACCTCTGCTTCACATCAAAAACCGATGTTGGCAGCCCCTCCATGTAAGATCCTTTCGCACTTCCCTCACCGCCAACATCGACCTGCTCTGATCCACATCGGTGTGCAGATCCCTGTGATCTCATCCAAGCCTCTCCCATGCTGGAACTGCAGCAAAGCAGATTGGAAAGGTTTCACAGAAGAAGTGGAGGATAAGATCATAAGTCTTGGATCTGTCCCCAAGAACCACAAGTTCTTCTGTACGATTCTGAAGGCTGCAGCAAAGAAGTACTTCCCTAGAGACTTCCGCAAAATCTTCACTCCTTGCTGGCTCCCTGAATCAGGAGACCTCTTGAAGCAGTATGAGGCCACAGGTGACCCAGATACTGCCACAGAACTGCTAGATTCCCTGGATGCAGCAAGAAGACAGCACTGGCAAGGGACTGTAGATGACTTGAACTTCACGCACTCCAGCAGGAAGGCATGGACTCTCCTTGGCCATCTTGGTTCAGCTGCCCCTGCCCGGTACAACCCCCCCAAGGTGTCTGTAAATGCTGTAGCTTCTCGCCTGCTGGCAAACTCGAAGTTCGCCACTTCCAAAGAAGCCCGACAAGAAGCGAGACGGAGCTTGGCAATGTTCATCTCTTCTTCATCATCCTCAAGCCACCTTTCTAATCCATGCACAGTTGATGTAGACTAAGGCCTGTCCTCTACTAAAGCTGGGAAAGCAGCAGGTTGATGGGATTTACCCGGAATTTCTGAAGAACCTTGGCCCCCAAGGACGCAACTGGCTGCCTGCTTTTTTCACCCATGTCCATTGTAGAGGAATTATCCCTAAGGCCTGGAGATAGTCTAAGGTCATCACCATCCTCAAGCCTCGGAAATCTGCTGATGATCCAGCTAGTTACTGACCCATCTCCCTCTTGTGTACATCGTACAAGCTGTTTGAGTGCCTCCTGCTTGCTAGGATTTCTCCATTGGTAGAAGCTGTTCTGCCCAGGGAGCAAGCTGGCTTTAGACCTGGTAGAAGCTGTGCAGATCAAGTCCTTGCCCTCACAACCAATATAGAGGCTGGCTTCCAACGTGCCCTGAAAACTGGTGTTGCTCTCATCGATCTGTCATCAGCTTATGACACCGTGTGGAGACATGGTCTGTTGCTGAAAACTTCCAGAATCTAGAAGTGTCAAACCACCATGTGTGCCCTCTCATCCATCCTCAGCAACCGTAGAGTTAGGTTCTCACTTGGGGACCAGACCAGCTCTATCAGGACCCTGAATGATGGCCTCCCCAGGGCCCTGTCCTAGCTCCCCTACTCTTCAACATCTATGTGAGTGACATGCCAACTACCTTGTCCAGGATGTTTGCGTATGCAGATGACCTTGCCCTTGCCTACCAGGGAGCTGCCCTCGAGGACATCAGCAGAGTGCTAATCCAAGACTTGAAGGGGATGGAGGAGTACTTCACCTTCTGGCGAATTCGCCCCAACCCATCTAAGACAACTATCACTGCCTTTCACCTCAGCAATCGGCTCGCCAATGCAAAGCTCCGAGTGTCCTTTTGTGGTAAGCCGGTGAAGAATGAGGAATTCCCCAAGTACCTCGGAGTCACCCTGGACCGCACCCTCACCTATCGTGAACACCGGAAGAGGGTGGCTGATAAACTGAAAGCAAGGGTCAACATCATCAGGAAACTTGCAGGCAACAGCTGGGGATCCAATGCACACACCCACCGTACCGCAAGCTTAGCCCTAGTCTACACTACAGCCGAGTTATGCTCAACAGCTTGGGCTAATAGCTGTCACATCAAACGAGTTGACACTGTCATACACAATTAAAAATATTTCTTCCATCGAACGTGTCCAAAGACAGGCAGCTCGTTTTGTTACAAATACCTATGAGAGAGAAGCGAGTGTTACCGAACTTCTAAATTCATTGGGGTGGAACCTGCTCCAAGACAGACGTAAAGCCCACCGTTTGACCTGTTTTTACAAAATGTTAAATGGTCAGCTCGACATAGATTACCACATCTACACCAAACCTAAACCTATCAAGAGTAGACGAGGGCATTCGATTCAATTTGAGATACCAGATATCAAGACAGATGTGTATAGCAATTCATTCTTCCATCGCACAATTAAAGCATGGAATAGTCTTCACCCTACTATAGTTTTTCAACCAGACACAACTAAATTTAAGGCAGTTCTTTTCCAAGAAGCCCTCCTTGCTTAAGTCCATGCTCCGCCACCTCCAGTTTAAATTCCATTTGGAATATTTTGGAGGACCAAGAAACAAGAACATGCGCCTGAAGTCGTACAAACTCCTTCTGGTCTTCAGCCAAATCCCTGGAGGACTTTGACCCCAAGACTGAGTGGCGTAGAGCCTGGAAAGATGCCAACACCAACAACAGGGAGGTCATCACAGACCCCACAATGAAACCACCGGGATTTGACTTCCATCGCACACAATGGCTATGCAAGAACAGCCCATTACCTACACAAGTGGGGAGTGGCAGACTGCCCTGCTTTCGACTGCGGATATCCAGACCAGACCATCACACACATCGAGAATGACTGCTCACTGAGGCTTTTCCCTGATGGCATCAAGGCCATCCACCCAGCAACTGATGCTGCCCTGGCCTGGATGTCTACGCTTGACCTACAACTTTAGGCTGTGCACGCCATACGCTTACACAGCTAATAGATCTACAGGGGACCTATCTCTCTGGCTCTTCACACTGTCCTGACTTACCTGGACAGACAGGGCACATATGTGAAGATGCTATTTGTAGACTACAGCTAGGCTTTCAATGCTGTCATCCCCACCAAGCTCACCTTCAAACTCCACCAGCTAGGCCGCAGCTCGT
Organism: Rhinoraja longicauda; assembly: GCF_053455715.1. NCBI lineage: Eukaryota > Metazoa > Chordata > Chondrichthyes > Rajiformes > Arhynchobatidae > Rhinoraja > Rhinoraja longicauda. The sequence goes on along the minus strand of NC_135953.1, from coordinate 45,009,069 downwards.
CACTATGCAACTGGATCCTGAATTTCCTGTTGGAGCGTCCTCAGGCAGTGAGACTTGGCCTCCACCTGTCCTCCACTACCACTCTGAGTACTGGCACCCCACAGTATTGAGCCCCATCCTCTACTCCCTCTTCACACACGACTGTGTTCCTGCATTCGCCACAGACACCGTTGTTAAATTTGCGGATGACACAACGGTGATCGGGCTGAGCTCCAACGGTGATGAATCAGCCTACGGACGGAGGTGCAGAACCTGGCGAGCTGGTGCTTAAAGAACAACCTGTCCCTAAACACAGCTAAGACCAAAGAGCTAATCATCAACTTTAGAAGGTCACAGGATGATAAGTACGCTCCAGTCTTCATCAACGGGGACAGTGTGGAGAGAGTGTCCAGCTTCAGGTTTCTGGGCACACACATTTCAGAGGACTTCACATGGTCCACTAACACCGCTGCGCTGGTCAAGAAAGCAAAGCAACGGCTGTTTTTCCTGAGGATGCTGAAAAAAGCTGGTCTGCCCCAACAGATGCTGGTGACTTTCTACCGCTGCACCACAGAGAAGCATCCTAACATACTGCATCTCTGTGTGGTATCTCAGCTGCACAGCAACGGATAGGAGAGCTCTTCAGCGGGTCGTCTCCAGAGCACAGAAGACCACTGGGATACAACTTCCAGCCCTGGAGGACATCTACAACACACGTTGCCTCAGAAAAGGCACCAGCATCTGTAAGGACTCCATACACCCATGCCACCGTCGGTTTGAACTCCTTCCATCTGGCAGACGTTTTAAGGCCTTCTACGCCCGCATCTCCAGACTGAGAAATAGTTTTTTCTCTAGAGTTATAACGGCACTGAATCAGTCTGCTAAGTGCCCCCCATAATATCTATTTGTACTTTCACCTTATTTTTAAATTTTTTATTTTTACCTTATTTATTTATTTTTATAGCATCGATACGGAGGTTGCAATCTTAATCTCGTTGTACTTGTACAATGACAATAAAGATATTTCATTTCATAATAATAACCATACTTTATTAGCCAAGTATGTTTTGCAACATGCGAGGAATTTCATTTGCCATACAGTCATACCAATAAAAAGCAACAGAACACACAAAATACATTTTAACGTGAACATTCACCACAGTGACTCCTCCACATTCTTCACTGTGATGGAAGGTGAAACAAAGTTCAATCTCTTCCCTTCTTTGTCCTCCAGCGGTCGGGGGCCTCGAGCCTTCCGTTGACGGGGCGATCTTGGTTCCCTTTGCCGGCATTCGGGCCCTCAAGTGGGGGGCGATCAAGCTCCTGCATTGGGGGGAATCTCAGCTCCCTAGCGCCAAGCGATCAGACCCCGGGTCGGGGCTATTTGGAGCTTCTAAGTCAGGTCCTTGATTGCCAGCTGCTAAGTCAAGCTAAGATCTGAAAGAATGAATGCTTATAAGTATAGCTCAGAGAAAAAGACAAATATTTGCATAGAACCAAACAAATGAAATCAATTACATTGATGGAAAATCAATGTGAATTTAATATAATTGATTGAAAAAAAATGGAGAATAAGTATTGTCATCTATTCTTGTATTTAGCAATTAGGGAGGAAAAATATATCAATCTTTTCCCAGAAAGTCAGGGGCTCTGTAGCATTAAGAAACTGCGCAATGCTGCAGCTGGTAGAACTGCTACCTCACAGCGCCAGAGAACCAGGGTTCGATCCTGACCTCGGGTGTTCTTTGTGTGGAATTTGCACGTTCTCTGGGTTTCATCCGAGTGCTCTGGTTTCCTTCCACATCCCAAGGACATGCACGTTTATAGGTTAATTGCCCTCCGTCAATTGCCCCCTGTGCGTAGGGAGTAGATGAGAAAGTGGGATAACATAGAACTCGTGTGAACAGCTTCCATGTGGTCGGCATGGACTTGAAGGCCGATGGGCCTTTTTCCATGCTGTATCTCTAATACTTAAAAGTGAAAACATACAAGTATAAAATCTTCCCAGCTTCAATGAAGTTCTACCTTAAATTATACTCAAGAGTAAACCAAAAGTAAAAAAATCTGTTGCCTTTAATACTTTTCCTTGGTGCAGTCCTTGTAGCTGTAAAAGATTACCAGTTTACACAATAGCCTTCTGTATGGTTGTGTACAATGTACTAATTCTGCTGAAGGTGCTTTGATTTAGTCCACAGTTCCTTCCAGTCACTGGTGTTCATTTTGCGTTGAGGTATACATGTCCTTTAATAAAGTCAGCACATCGCAAGGCCTGCCCTGAGAGGCTCGTGTTTTATCTGCATGTCATGTCCAATCTATGCTATGCCTCGTCAGTAAGTGTCTGCTGAGTGCAAAGGATTGATTTGGAGAGTTTCTTAATGCTCCAGAGCACCTGACCTTCTGGAAGTGATTAATATATTTTCCTTTTTTTTTCAGCACACATCAATTTATCCTTTTGCCTGCTTTTCCTGAACATCTTTCTCTTGAAATCAGTACATACTCATTCATTTTTTGCGATTCAGCGTGAAAAAGTTAATTAAGAATTATCATTTGTCTGAGTTGTATTTATCAACATAATGGATGATGGCGTTGAATCTTTCCTGTTTTTTGGCTCGCAGGTGTTGTGGGCATTGGGGATCCAGATTGAGGTGATTAAATCAGTGAAATGTGTATGTTGTGCGATTCATGCAGGGGTTATGGCATGAGTTCTATCATGGTTGTCGATCAAATTCCTGCACTGGGTAGCGCCAGCAATGCCTGCCTCGCCAACAGTCTGTCTGTCCTTTCTTCTGTTTTGTTATTTAAAGTACGTGTTAAAGAGTATGTTTTAGTGTTCCTTGGTGTGTTTTATGTGGGCGATGGGGTGGGGATATGTGGATAAATGTGAGGTTGTCCACTTTGGTGGCAAGAACAGGAAGGCAGATTATTATCTGAGTGGTGTCAAATTAGGGAAAGGGGACATGCAACGAGACCAAGGCGTGCTTGTACATCAGTCACTGAGAGTAAGCAGTGAAGAAAGCTAATGGCATGTTGGCCTTCATAGCAAGAGGATTTGAGTTTAGGAGCAAGGAGGTCCTACTGCAGTTGTACAGTGCCCTGGCGAGACCGCACCAGGAGTATTGTGTGCAGTTTTGGTCTCATAATTTGAGGAAGGACATTATTGCTATTGAGGGAGTGCAGCTTAGGTTCACCAGGTTAATTCCCGGTATGGCGGGACTGACATATGAAAGAATGGGTCGACTGGGCTTGTATTCACTGCAATTTAGAAGGATGAGAGGGGATCATAGAAACATATAAAATTCTTAAAGAATTGGACAGGCGGGATGCAGGAAAAATGTTCCCGATGTTGTGGGAGTCCAGAACCAAGGGTCACAGTTTAAGAATATGGGGTAGGCCATTTAGGACTGAGATGAGAAAAAACATTTTCTCCCAGAGAGTTATGAATCTGTGGAATTCTCTGCCACAGAAGGCAGTGGAGGCCAATTCACTGGATGTCTGCAAGAGAGAGTTAGATTTAGCTCTTCGGGCTAAAGGAATCAAGCCCACACTCTATGACTCTAATGCAGTATTTGAATGAAATATGGGGATAAAGCAGGAACGGGGTACTGATAGATGATCAGCCATGATTATATTGAATGGCGGTGCTGGCTCGAAGGGCCAAATGGCCTACTCCTGAACCCATGTTCTATGTTTTTAATACACGTCATTACCAATCACTTGAAGCACTTCTTTGCAGTGCATACAAGTGGTACCGAACAGTAGTCATTGAGTCAGTTCACTCTGCACTTCTTGGTCACAGGTGTGAAAGATGGACTGTTGAATCCCTCAGACCTCAGAAATGAGAGGTTGAAGGTGTCCTTGAACACTCCAGCCAGTTTAGTTTAGTTTAGAGATACAGCATGGAAACAGGGCCTTTGGTTCACTAAATCCAGGCTGATCAATGATTACCTGCACACTAGTTCTATCCTACACACTAGTGACAATTTACAGAAGCTAATTAACCTACAAACTTGCACGTCTTTGGAATGTAGGAGGAAACCGGAGCACCCAGAGAAAACCCACATGGTCACAAGCATAACGTACAAACTCCGTACAGACAGCACCCGTAGTCAGGATCAAACCTGGGTCTCTGGCGCTGTAAGGCAGCAAATCTACCACTGCACCAGCATGCTGATCTTACCTGTACCATCCACACAGGTTTTTAGCACTGCCAGGATTCACCCTCATGAAGGATCTTCTGATGTTGTTGTCAAAGACTGAGGTTGCAGGGTCATCAGGAGTTACGGGGAACCATGCAGTATGTCATTGTTTTCCCTTTCAAAGCATGCATAAGAGGCACTGAGCTCATCAGGGAATGATGTATCATTGCTACTTGTGTTACCCAGTTTCACCTTGTTGTAGGTGATAGCTTGCAGGCCCTGACACCTCCGTTTAACCATTTATCTGCGATTCCAGAATTGTCTCTGCACTCCCGATGTCCTGCAGGAGGTCATACCAGGACCTCTTGTGTAATTGTGGATTAGCAGTCCTAATGCCAAAGATCTCACCCTCAGCACACGTGAGTCTCCTGGTTCATCCAGTCTTCTTATTGGGGATAGCTTGGAATGCTTTCGTAGGTGCAAACTCGTCCATGCATTTCTTTATGAAGTCACTGGGACATCTTGGTCGGCACGGGCAAGTTGGACCAAAGAGGCTGTTTCCATGCTGCACGCCTCCATCACTCTAGATCAGTAACAACTGGGGCATATTCATTCAGATCCACTAATGAATCCTCAAATATTGCCCAGTCCATCAATTAAATTTGTCCTGCTGCTACCGATTTTGTGGTTTTGTTGTCCTTGATCGTGCTTCGATCCAGCGATAAGAAAGCTTGCCTTATCAAACTTCTGTTTTTTAAGTATAGCCAGCTGTTTCATTTCAGTTTGATTTCTACCAATTGAAGCAACTGAATGTTTGACGCTTTAAGTCGGAGGGTAATCTTATTATCAGGCTGGAGCCATTAAGCAGGAACAGTGAGCATATGTGTAGGAGATTTGCCCCTGCCCCTGCTCAGTAATCTTGCTACGTGGACCATTAACTGATTAAAAGTGCTGTTAGATTTCTGCTGCGAGCACTAAACTAACAATTTTATGAAATCTCATGAAAGAACCTTTGCTGTATGTTGAGATCACACTCTCCTGCTGCCGTATGTTATTCAAATTCCTGTACTTTGTTTTAAACCTTACTGGCTAATCACACTGATGTTGAATTTTAAATTTATTTTTGTTTCAAAACAAACTCAACTCGCCCTTTGCACTGCAATCCTGCAGCAGAATGATTTCTTGGTGTTTTAAAAAATACCTGGTTTAAATGGCACAACATTTTCCACTGGAATTCAAAATGGAAGATTGCATCAAATCATTTTTGCTCAGAAAATAATGAAGGCAAAATTTGCTTTGCTAGCTGGTGCAATATATGAAATGTTAATGTATGTAAATAATGGTAATTTGGATGCCTTTTTCATTTATTGTTGTTGAGTCACCCGTTCTGGCACAAAGCTCAAGCTGGGAAATTGTATTTAGAAAACAAAAAATCCAGAGGCACGAGTGTCTCATCTCATGAAGTGATAAAATTGTGAAGCTGTGCCATAAAATAGACTTACTGGACATCTTCCCTCCGTAACTCCCTGGTCCACTTGTCCCTTCCTACCCAAACCACCCCATCCCCGGGCACTTTCCCCTGCAACCGCAGGAGATGCAACACCTGTCCATTTACCCCCCCCCCCCCCCTCAACTCCATCCAGGGACCCAAGCAGTCTTTCCAGATGAGACAGGGTTTCACCTGCACCTCCTCCAACCTCATCTATTGTATCCGCTGCTCTAGATGTCAACTTCTTTACATCGGCGAAACCAAACGCAGGCTCAGCGATCGTTTTGCTCAACACCTTTGCTCAGTCCGCCTTAACCAACCTGATCTCCCGGTGGCTGAGCACATCGACTCCCCCTCCCACTCCCAGTCTGACCTTTCTGTCATGGGCCTCCTCCAGTGCCATAGTGAGGCCCACCAGAAATTGGAGGAACAGCACTTCATATTTCGCTTGTGCAGCGTGCAGCCCAGTGGTATGAACATTGACTTCTCCAACTTTAGATAGTTCCTCTGTCCCTCTCTTCCCCTCCACCTTCCCAGTTCTGTCTTCCTGTCTCCACCTATATCCTTCCTTTGTCCCGCCCCCTGACATCAATCTGAGGAAGGTTCTCGACCCGAAACGTCACCCATTCCTTCTATCTTGAGATGCTTCCTGACCTGCTGAGTTACTCCAGCATTTTGTGAATAAATACCATCGATTTGTACCAGCATCTGCAGTTATTTTCTTACACTACTGTACATGCATATGCATTGAATCCTAGCACCAAAATCAATTTTGTACCTAATAGTGCTCTTAACACATTATTTGGTTAAGCACTTGCATGGATGCCCCCTTTATATGCTGATATAGTTGCTTTCATAATGATCCCACTGGGCCAACGATACAAACAAGAACAAGGTGAGTGCCTGAAGGAAAGGCTGATTTTCTGGAGAAACTTCAAGGTCAGTCAGGAAGATTTAGACCCAGAGAGCATATCCCACATATTATCCTGGCATTCCATCCAGACTCTATCATCTTCTATTTTATATACTGGATAGAAGTCTAAAAAAAAAGTGTATAAAATTATGAGAGGCAAAGAGAGCGTGGATGGTCAGAACCCTTTTTTCCCAGTATGGAAAACCAAATACTAAAGGGCAAAGTTTAAAGGAGATGTGCAGGGCAACCTTTTTACACAGAGGGCGTTGAGTGCCTGGAAAATGCTGCCAGGGTTGGCGGTTGAGGCAGATACGATAGTGGCATTTAAGTGACTTTGGGATAAGCATATGGTTGTGTAGGTAATGGAGGGATGTGAATTATGCACAGGTAAAGAAGAGATAGGCTTGGCATTATGTTCGGCACAGAAACTGTGGGCCGAAGGGCCTGGTCTTGTGCTGTAAACTTATATGTTCTATGTTCTGTGCCAACAGTAAATTACATTTGTCCCCTTTTGGCAGTGCTGTGTCTGAACTGGTGAAAATCACAATCGCTCTCAGTTTTTGGCTGATTTGAAACAGCACGGACTGATCTATCGCATGCAGCAGCTCCTACCTGAGTGCATGCTCTCTACTTGAGGAGAGTAGCAGAGGGAAATGTACCTCCTGCCTCTCCTTGGGTACAGATCAGTAGGCAGAGCCGACACGTGCGTTTTCCAGGGTTGCAGTCTTCATGAATTTAAGGAGTGGCAGATTGCAAGAGTTGCACTTGGAGTGTGTCGTGAATTGTGAAGGTGATCACTGTCTGTACATGCACATGGTTTGCCAGCATCAAGAAGAAGTAATAATGACTAAATAAATGTATATTTTTAAAAGATAGTCCCATGTCTATCGATGTCCAGCCTGGGTAAGATGGTTTTTGGAAGTTCACGGCCAGTTGACTGGAAAATTGTTGCTGGGCTCCCGATTTTGTGAGACCCACTGAGGTTCACAGCCAATTAGGAGTCCAGTGTGCTGAAACCCAAAGTGTTTCATAGATATTGCTGCCAATTGTCGCTCGGGCCTCCAGATCAATATGTGCCAAATGTTGAAGACCAGTGGAGGCCTCAGACTGAGACTCTGCTGTATGTTTGCCTCACAAAAAAGCTCTGAAAGGGTCTTACATTTTATCGTTGTCTGCTGTATGCTGCACGATATGGCCATGTGAGGCACAGTCCGAGTCCATCGTAGCAGGAACAGGAGGACGTAGGCCAGCAGATATGAGAAGCCTTTCTTGTCTGGTGCCGAAAGGCAAGTTATAGATGAGAGTTCCTCTCAACTACCCCATTAACACAAGGAGTGTGTTGGTCTGTGTCCCCAATCCCATCATGGGACTTGAAATTTTAAGTGGCAGATTATCATCATTCCCTGTCACTATTTGGTAGTTACCATCATGCGGACACTTTACCATTTCTGCATTAGAAAAGTCTCAGTAAAAAAATCATTGCTCATTCTAAACTGAAAAAGCATCGCGGTGAGCAAAGTTGATCTGAAAATAATCTCAACCAGGCAATAAACTATAGCAGTGCAGCAGGATATGCACATGGAGGAGTGATGTTGCCATGTCTTAACCTTGCAACACCAACGCTCCTTGTTCTGAGACTGAAGTCTGGCATATAAATGATGTCTTGAGAAGCACCAAAGTTGTTCGGGAAACCTAGTCTTTTAGGACTGAGATGAGAACGTTTTTTTTCACACAGAGAGTGGTGAATCTGTGGAATTCTCTGCCACAGAAGGTAGTTGAGGCCAGTTCATTGGCTATATTTAAGAGGGAGTTAGATGTGGCCCTTGTGGCTAAAGGGATCAGGGGGTATGGAGAGAAGGCAGGTACAGGATACTGAGTTGGATGATCAGCCATGATCATATTGAATGGCGGTGCAGGCTCGAAGGGCCGAATGGCCTACTCCTGCACCTATTTTCTATGTTTTCTATGTTTCTATTCACCACATGGAGGAAAGTGGTCCTGACCAGAATTTCTAAGCTGCATTTTTGTCCCTTGGAGTGTAACCTCAAAAACACTAAACAATGCTGTTTTCCACTCACAAAGGTGATGGCTCCCATCACCACCACCGCTGAGGCTTCTTCGGTTCAGGCAGGCCTCGCCGCCCGGCTTTACCGTAGTTCCATGGGAGGCCTGTGGGGTGAGTTGGGCCTACCGGCAGTGTGGTTGTTCGGCGGGTGGGTCTCATAACCGTGGTTGAAGTGATGAATGGTAAGTGGTAACTATATGTGAGAGAGAAGGTATGAGGAGTGGCACAGCTAATAGAACTGCTACCTCTCTACTCTAGCAACAGGGTTCAATCCTGACTTATGCTGCTGTCTGCGTGGAGTTTGCATGCTATCTTTGTGACTGCATGGTTTTCTATGAGTGTTCTGGTTTTCACTGGCATTCCAGAGACAAGCATGCTGATATGTCTAAGGGCCAGTGTAAATTGTCCCTGAGTGTGAAGGTGAGTGGTAGAATCTGGGGAGAGTTGATGGGAATGAAGCAAGAAAAACAAAAAAATTGCAAATAGGTCCTTGAAAGTCAGCTAGGTGGGCCACAGCGTGTTTCCCTGCTATATGACTGTGATTACATGTGTTCAGTGCTTTGGGGTCGTGGTAATTCTGTATGGAGCAGCTGGAATTTGTAGATAGACACAAAATGCTGGAATTACACAGCAAGAACCTTCTTCTCGATCCGAAACATCATCTATTTCTTTTCTCCAGAGATGCTGCCTGACCCGTTGAGTTATTCCAGCATTTTGTGTCTATTTTCAGTGCAATCCAGCATCTGCAGTTACTTCTTACACAACTGGAATTTGTAGCTGTCTCTGCTGACCTTGACTAGATAAAGAAGGCCACAGTAGGTAACATCCCCGGTAAAATTATTTTGATGCAGCCTCACTGCGGCCATTGTGATACCTCATTGCTATCTGTTTGATTAATTCACTCACCATGATACTGATCACATATTGGTTCAGGCCATGTTACATTATACTTAAAAAATATCCATTATACCTATCTTGAATGCAAACCTCATCTTAACATCAACAATATGAATGTTACAGAAACCTGTGCAATATTCCAATATTCTAATGACCACCTAAGCGAGACCCTGCAATTCTCCAGAAGCTTTGCGTTCCAAGAAGCAACTATCACCAGCAACTTGTCCTGGACTAGGCATATCGAAGCAATGACCAGGAAAGCAAACTAACATCTCTAATTCCTTAGAGTTGTCCCCAACAACTTTTACCAACTTCTACAGATAGAAACATAAAAACATGGAAAATAGGTGCAGGAGGAGGCCATTCGGACCTTTGAGCCAGCACCGCCATTCATTGTGATCATGGCTGATCATCCACAATCAATAACCTGTGCCCAACTACTCTCCATATCCCTTGATTCCACTAGCCCCCAGAGCTCCATCTAACTGTCTAAATAAAATGTGGCATAGAATGTGATTTATTAGGATGCATCACAGCATAGTTTAGGTACAGCTCCGTCCAAGATCATAGAAAATTGCAGAGAGGTATGGATGGACCCAGATCATCACAAAAAACAACCTCCCTTCCATTGACTCCATCTACACTTCAAGTTGCCTCTGCAAGGCCACCAACATAACCAGGAGTGAGTCTCACCCCGGTCACTCCCTCTTCTCCCCTCTCGCATCAGGCAAGATGTACAGAAGTGTGAAAATGCATACCTCCAGATTCAGAGACAGTTTCTTCAAAGCTGTTATCAGGCAACTGAACCATCCTACCAGCAACTAGAGAGAGGTCCTGCTCTACTATCAACCTCATTGAAGACCCTTGGACTATCTTAAATCAGACTTTACTGGATTTTAAAAGTTATTCCCTTTCTAACAGGTCTGTACATTGTGGACGGCTTGATTGTAATCATGTATAGTCTTTCCATTGACTGGTTAACAAACAACAAAAAGCTTTTCACTGTACGTTGGGTCACGTGACATTAAACTAAACTAACCTAACTAAACTATGTTACGAGCAGATCTGAAACATACAGCACTGCTGACAGCCAAGGAATTGGGCTTGGAACAATTATAAAGAAACAGCTTGACTGGCTTGCAGCATCTGCTGGCTCCACTCACAGAAGAGATAAAACAAGTCTATTTAGTCCTAATTCAAACAACTGGCACAGCTCAAGCCTCAACATCCAAAAAAAAGTGAAGGCTTCAGACCAAACAGCTGCTAAATACTGTATGACCAGAATTATTATCAGGCTTTTGCAACAAAATATAACGCTTTCTAAAAAAGAATTGTGAGCTTCACAGAAATTACAAAGTTGAACCAGGTCTTCACGCTGAAACCAAGGCTGGTATCATTTGCTGGGCACACAGCAACAAATTGATGAATGCAACATTACGTGTAAAGGATGTCTGTGTTTTCATCATTCCTCACAAAATAAATGAAGCATAGTTTTAGATCCCAAGAAGAGCTTTGCAAGATTGTCAGACAAGATAGTGAAACTGAGGATTTGAAGCAGTTTAGATTTCACCAAGAAGGATAAAAAAACGAAGCACAAATAAGGTATGAGAGTAAACTTGCTGGGAACATTAAAATGGACGGTGAAAGTTTCTACACATAATAAAAAGGGAAAAAATAGAAAAATTCCAGTACCCGTCTCTGCAGTTAGAAACAAGAGAATAGACAATAGACAATAGGTGCAGGAGGAGGCCATTCGGTCCTTCGAGCCAGCACAGCAATTCAATGTGATCATGGCTGATCATTCTCAATCAGTACCCCGTTCCTGCCTTCTCCCCATACCCCCTGACTCCGCTATCCTTAAGAGTATCTAGCTCTCTCTTTAATGCATTCAGAGAATTGGCCTCCACTGCCTTCTGACGCAGAGAATTCCACAAATTCACAACTCTCTGACTGAAAAGGTTTATCCTCATCTCAGTTCTAAACGGCCTACCCCTTATTCTTTATCTGTGGCCCCTTGTTCTGGACTCCCCCAACATTGGGAACATGTTTCCTGCCTCTAACGTGTCCAACCTCTTAATAATCTTATACGTTTCGATAAGATCTCCTCTCATCCTTCTAAATTCCAGCATTTTTTTTTTGCCCAAGATTTTGGCATCTGCCGTTCCTTGTGTCTTCACTTTTCTACCCACATACCTCCCCAGGTAACTTTAAAATGCCAAAATAGTTCCCACCATTTACTTTGGAATGGTAGAAGAGAACATAAGTAACTTTCTAGAGATTTTAAGGAACTAAGAATTGAATGCAAACGAAGACCTAAATAAAATTAATGTTAAAAAATAAAAGAAAATAATGTTGGTGAAATTCATGGCACTAAAAAATGCCCCAACCCCCTCCCCCTTGCCCCCCCCCCCCCCCCCCACCTCACCCCCAAATGTCCATGAGCCTGATAATCTGCACTCCAAAGTACCAAATAAGCTAGCTGTGGAAATAGTGTAATCATTGGTTGCCATTTTCCAGTATTCTGGATTGTTGGATAGTTCCTGCAGATGAGATTTTGGAGAATGTAATGAGGAACAAGAATTAATATACTTGGATATTACATAGGATTAGAAAACAGGACATTGGAAAATATTGGTGTGATTAGGTGTGATTAGACAAAGTTGGCATGGACATCATATTGTCCACAAAACAACATGTACAAATGGTGGCACAGTGGTGCAGCAGCTGAGTTGATACCTTACTATGATTGCTGCATGTTTGTATGTTCTCCCTGTGACCATGTGGTTTTCTCCGGATGCTCCTTTTTCTTCCCACACTCCAAAGACGTACAGGTTTGTAGGTTCATTTGGCTTTGGCTGTGACAAAAGTTATTTTCGCTCAAAGGATAAATTTGAGACCAAACCATTGAGCATAGTTAAGAACATAAACTTTCTAAATGCAAAAGACATTGAGGAGAATGAGGAGGGAGTGGGAGTATGGCATTAAGATATTTGGTCAGCCATGATAGTATAGCAGGCTCAAAGGAGTGAATAGCCCACTCCAGCTTCTACTTTTTACACAATATTTGTTGAACTGCAAAAGCAATTTAGAATTGTCGAGGAGGGACATGCATAACAAACACCCTAAGTAAAGTAGATTGCCCACACACAATCTCCTTATGTTACCACAAGCTTCATAATGGATTGAACACAGTAGGAAAGGGAGATCTCATCAGAATTTAATATTGAGATCAGCATGAAGTAACGCTGCACCCTATCACCCCAGGCTTTGGCAGCTGCTTTTCTTCTTCTCCAACACAGCTGATGGAAGTAATCAAACTGGAATACCTATTGGAAAAAGTAGGTTTAATATCAGTCCAGAAGCAAAAGTCACATTATTTAAATTGCTGTTCATGATCTGTACTTGATGCTGCACATAAGATGAAAAAAATCTTTGTTGCTGCATTAAATTAAGCTGAGTTCTCAGAATGAGTAGGTTGTCTATCACTAGTTGTTGTTCTGAAAAATCATGTGCATAGTAGTGATTGAGCACCTCAGCGGGACAGGCAGCATCTCTGGAGAGAAGGAATGGGTGATGTTTCGGGTCGCGACCCTTCGTTAGGGATAAGGGAAAGGAGAGATACAGACGGTGATATGAAGAGATAAAGAACAATGAATGAAAGACATGCAAAAAAGTAACGATGATAAAGGAAATAGGCCATTGTAAGCTGTTTGTAAGGTGAAAATGAGAAGCTAGTGCGACTTGGGTGGGGGAGTGATAAAGAGAGAGGGAATGCCTGGGCTACCTGGAGGGGATGATGGTATTGAACGCCGAGCTGTAGTCTATAAACAACAGGCTGATGTAAGTGTTTTTATTGTCCAAGTGGTCCAGTGCGGAGTGGAGAGCCAGTGAGATTGCATCCTCTGTTGACCTGTTGTGACAGTAGGCGAACTGTAATGGGTCGATGGTTTGAGGTTCTTGTTGAGGTAGGATTTGATATGCATTATAACCAACCTCTCAAAGCACTTCATCATCGTGGACGTTAGTGCCACCGGTCGATAGTCGTTGAGGCACGTCACCTTACTTTACGTGGGCACCGGTATTATTGATGCCCTCTTAAAGCAGGTGGGAACCTCAGACCTCAGTAATGAGAGGTTGAAAAAATCCGCAAAAACTCCAGCCAGTTGGTCTGCACAGGTTTTGAGAACTCGACCTGGTATACCATCAGGCCTCGGCGCTTTCCAAAGGTTCACCCCCCCCTGAAGGATCTTCTGACGTTGGCCTCTGTGACTGTGACTATAATACCATCAGAGCGTATGGGGGCTCGGGAAGGCACATCAGTGTTCCCCCTATCAAAGTGTGCATAGAACGCATTGAGCTTGTCAGGGAGTGATGCTTTGCTGTCACTTAAGCTGCCTCCCGATTTTGCCTTGTAGGAGGTGATGGCATTCAAGCCCTGCCACAGTTGCCAAACATCCGCCCCATCCTCCAGCTTTGAGCGGAAGTCCCTTTTTGATCGCCTTGTCAAGGTTCACTATTGTTCAATGCTGACTACTGACTAATGCTGACTGATGCTGTCTGTACAGAGTTTGTACGTTCTCCCCATGACCTGTGTGGGTTTTCACTGGAATCTCCGGTTACCTCCCACACACCAAAGACGTACAGGTTTGTAGGCTAATTGACCGTAAATTGTAAATTGTCCCTAGTGCGTGTAGGATAGTGTTAGTGTGCGGGGATCACTGGTTGGCGTGAACTTGGTGGGCCGATGGGCCTGCAAAGTTTGGCATTGAGATAGGATTGCGAGAGGGTTTTACACCGTGGCTTAAGAACCTGATGCTTGATGGGAAGAAGCTGTTCTTAAATGTGCAGGTAATGGTTATCGGCCTCCTGTACCACTTTCCCGATGGTAGCACTGAGAAGAGAGTGTGGCCTTGATGATGTGGGTCTCTGCTGATGTTGGCTGTCATTTTGAGGCAGCACTTCCAAGAGATCCTTTTGATGGCAGAGAGGTCAGTATCAGTGATGGACTGGGCAATGTCTACCATTTTATTCAGATGCTTCCCGGAATGCCACAGGAACCAATGGTGAGGTCTCAACATTTCTCAATGTATGTAGATGACTTGAATGAAGATACCAAAGATCTGGTTCTAAAGTTTGTTGATGACACATAAATAGTAAGAAAATAAGTTTTGAAGAGGACATAAAGACATAAAGAAAGAATGTAACTAGGCTAGGTAACAACAAAGATTTGACTAACAGTGTATAAATGGGTGAAATGTGGAATTTACAGTTTGGCTGAAAAACATAAAAGAAACAAAAGGACCCTGGTGAAGGCCCTGGTAAGACCACATCTGGAGTATTGTGTGCAGTTTTGGTCTCCTAATTTGAGGAAGGACATCCTTGCTATTGAGGCAGTGCAGCGTAGGTTCACGAGGTTAATCCCTGGGATGGAGTGACTGTCATATGAGGAAAGATTGGAAAGACTGGGCTTGTATTCATTGGAGTTTAGAAGGATCAGAGGGGATCTTATAGAGACATATAAAATTATAAAAGGACTAGACAAGCTAGATGCAGGATAAATGTTCTCAATGTTGGGGGAGTCCAGAAACAGGGGTCACAGTCTAAGAATAAAGGGGAGACCATTTAAAACTGAGGTGAGAAGAAACTTTTTCACCCAGAGAATTGTGAATTTGTGGAATTCTCTGCCACAAAAGGCAGTGGAAGCCAATTCACTGGGTGAATTTAAAAGAGAGTTGGATAGAGCTCTAGGGGGCTAATGGAATCAAGGAATATGGGGAGAAGGCAGGCACAGGTTACTGAATATAGATGATCAGCCATGATCACAATGAATGGCGGTGCTGGCTCGAAGGGGCAAATGGCTTCCTCCTGCACCTATTTTCCAAGTTTCTATGTTTCTATGACACAAAGTGCTGGAGTAACTCAGTGGGTCAGGCAGCATCTCTGGAGAACATGGATGGGTGATGTTTTGGGTCTCTGGAGTACATGGATGGGTGATGTCTTTCGTCAAATATAATATAAACATTATTTAAATTGGGAGAGACTGAGAACTGTGAGATGCAGAGGCAACTGATTGCCCAAGTGTATAATTTGTGAGAGGCTAGAATGCAGTCACAGTATGTAATTAACAGAAGCAGAGCATTATTGCTTACTGCTCAGGGAATTCAATGCAAAAATAGGGAGGTTATACTTCAGTGAGGTTATGCTTTGGTGACACCACATCTGGAGTACTTGGTGCAGTACTGTTCTCCTTAGATAAGGAAGTATGTTCAAATGTGGGAAGCATTCAGAGAAGGTTAATTGGGCACAGATCTGGAATGGACAAGCTATCTTTAAAGGCTGGGTTGTATTTACTAAAAGTCCATCTGAAGCAGGTAACTCTTCCCAGCAATGAAAATTGGTATGCGTTCTTCCAACCTTCCCCCTCTGAAGTCAATGATTTGTTCCTTGCTCCAGTTGATAATGAATCGGATATTATTGTTGCAGCACCACTCTCCTAGGGGAGCTGTCTGCAGAAGAGTCTAGACCCGAAACATCACCCATTCCTTCTCTCCAGCGATGCTGCCTGTCCCGCTGAGTTACTCCAGCTTTTTGTGTCTATCTTCGATTTAAACCAGCATCTGCAGTTCCTTTCTACAGGTTTAGTTTGGTGTTTTATTTAGAGGTACAGAGTGTAAACAAGCCTTTCAGCCCACCGAGTCTGCGCCGACCACAGATCATCTTACCCCTCCCCTGACATCAGTCTGAAGAAGGGTCTCGACCCGAAACATCACCCATTCCTTCTCTCCAGAGATGCTGCCTGACCCACTGAGTTACTCCAGCATTTTGTGTCTACCTTCACCTGTACACTAGTTCTATGTTCTACACACCAGGGCCAATTTACAGAAGACAATTAACATACAAACCCGCGCATCTTTGGGATGTGGGAAGAAACCAGAGCATCCGGAGAAACCTCACGCAGTCACAGGGAGAAACTATAAATTCCGTACAGACAGCATCCATAGTCAGGATCAAACCTGGTTCTATGGCCCTGTAAGGCATCAGCTCTACCACTGTGCCACCCTATCTCTCTCCTGTATGCTGAAACATTACCCTTGGAGAGTCGAACAACCACAGTCGTTTAGTTGGTGGATTTATAGATGACATTGGAGCTATGCTTAGCTACACAGTCGTGGGTGTAAAAAGAGTAGTGAAGGGGACTAAGCACGCAGCCTTGAGGGGCACTGTGCTGACAGCGAGTGAGGAGATGTTGTTACCAATCTGCATTGATTGATGTCTGCTGGTGAGGAATCCAAGGATCCAATTGCAAAGGGACAAACTGAGGCACAAGTCTTGGAGCTTAATGAAGAGTTTGGAGGAGATGATAGTGTTGAACACTGAGCTGTGGTCCTTGTACTAGAGCCTGATCTATAAAAGGACACAGTGCTGGAGTAACTCGACATGTCAGACTGTCTGAAGAAGGGTCTCAACCCGAAACATCAACTATTCATTTATGTGCTCCAGAGATGCAGCCTGACCTTCTGAGTTACCCCTTCTTTAGTGCTTGAACCAGCATCTGCAGTTCTTCGTTTCTGCAGCTTGGTCTATATGTTCCTGTTATCTATATGTTCCTGTTGCTGTTATCCAGATAGCCCAGGGCAGACATTGAGACAGCAGCTGCTATTGACTGCTGTTGTAGGCAAATTCAACCGGATTCAGATTGTTTCAGAGGCTGGATTGATTTGTGCCTTAACCAACCTCTTGAAGCATTCCATTAAGTACTATCAGACAACAGTCATTGAGGTAGGTCATCGTGCTTTTCTTGGGCACCAGTATAATAGATACAGGTGGGAACGAGATGTTGAAGATACGTGTTTTCTTATTGAGGGACAATAATCTAGAAATAGGAGTCATTGTTGAAAAATAAGGTGTCACCCGTTTAAGAAGCAATGATTTTATTGGGTTTTTTTTCTCAGAGGGCTGTGAATCTTTAGAACTTCCTTGTACAAATTATGGTGGAAGAGAAATTCAAATGATTTTAAGATGGAGGTAGTGGGTCTGGTGGGGGCGACGCTTCGGGTCGAGACCCTTCTTCAGACTGATGTCAGGGGGGCAGGACAAAGGAAGGATATAGGTGGAAACAGGAAGATAGAGGGAGAACTGGGAAGGGGGAGGGGAAGAGAGGGACAGAGGAACTATCTAAAGTTGGAGAAGTCGATGTTCTGTCCCTCTCTCCTAAAGTTGGAGAAGTCGATCCTCTGTCCCTCTCTTCTCCTCCCCCTTCCCAGATCTCCCTCTATCTTCCTGTCTCCACCTATATCCTTCCTTTGTCCCGCCTGACATCAATCTGAAGAAGGGTCTCGACCCGAAACGTTGCGCATTCCTTCTCTCCTGAGATGCTGCCTGACCTGCTGAGTTACTCCAGCATTTTGTGAATAAATAACTTAAGATGGAGGTAAATTAGCTTTTAATTAGCAACCAGATGGAAGTTTTCTGGTAGTCTGGAATACAGATTTAAGGTTGCAATCCAATCGGCTATTATCTCATTGAATGGCAGAGCAGTGTAGATGGACTTTGTGATCTGCTCCTGTCTTAACATGCATGTTCATATGTTAGAAACTGACAGCACTGCACTTGCACATTGCTGTTATCTTTCATCTCCTATTGTATATGGAAGATTTTTTGCTTATGCAACTGAAATGCTAAATTGGTGCTTCTTATAAGAAGGGAAAAAACACATTATTCCAACAATGCTTGTGACTTCCGATGGTGGTGTAGTGTCCTTCACCTTATTTTAAATCAATTTCTGAGTTTGTCAGACCTGTGCAAAGTGAGAAATTTTGTGTGAAAGTTCAGATTATTAAAATGGTGGAAGTGTCTCTAGCAAACTGTAACATTAATACAAGGGATAATCTGGAGATGTGACTTATGAATGGCAGATTGGATACTGTCTGTTTTGGACTTCAACTAAAAATTAAAATTAAAATTAACTCTATGTATTCTAATTTATCTTTTTCTTTTGTGTGTTTCTGGCATTTGGTGTTCTATTTTCTTCAATTTTCAAAGAACCCAGTTCTTTTGCTCTTTTATATTTAATGTTTCATTTATATTAATTTCATTTACATTAATTATAACATTGGCCATCCTACATTCCATATTCCACCTCAAACATAAAGGTCAAAAATAACCAACTAACCTTTTTGATGAAGAAGAAATTGATGTGCTGTCTTTAAAATTAGACTAAAACAGGCTCTTGACTTTGACTTGACAGGTGAAGGACACATCGTTGGAATATTACTTCAGATCTGTACCGACATGATGACTTGCGTTAGGTACTGCGTAATTGGAATGGACCTAATTCAGAGACGATAACACATAATTGAGTCATCCCAAGAAGCATTTGAAAACTGGTCATGCATGAAACTAACATCATACAGTCAGGTCACCTTGCCTGTTGACTGAGCACCACAAGAATCCTTAATGTCAGCTACTAAAAAGGGGTCACGAATATTCCCTCCATGATGGATGTGCCCATCAAGTTTAAAAAATAGACAGTTAAATATGCACTATGTAGAACATGGACCATAGAACAGTACAGCCTGTATAATGAATATGATGCCAAATTAAACTAATCCCTCCATTCCTTGCATTTTCATGTGTCTCTGTAAAAGCCTCTCATATGCCATTATTGTATCTGCTTCCACCATTATGCCAGGGCACTGTGCCAGGCACTTTGCACTCTCTGTATAAAAACATGCCCCACTCATCTTTAAATGTTTCCCCTCTCTTCTTAAAGCTATGCCCTCTAGTATTTGCCATTTCCAAAAAAATGATTTTGAAAGTGCTATCACATCTCCCCTCAGCCCCCAAAGCTCTAAAGAAAACAATCCAAGTATGTCCAATCACTCCTTACAGCTAATACCCTCTAAACCAAGCAGCATCCTGATAAACCTCTTGCGATGAGGTGCCCAGAACTGCACTCAATACTCCGAATGCAGCCTAGCCAAAGTACTATAAAGCTGTAACTTGACTTCCAAACTCATACTCCCTGTCCCGACCAATGAAGGGAATCTTACCATACGCCCTCTTTACTATGCTATTCATTTGTGTTGCTATTTTCAGGGAGCAATGGACTTTGACTCTAATATCCCCCTGTTCATCAGTGTTGTTAGGGGTACTGCCATTTATTGTCTACTTTCCCCTTGCATATCACTTCCCAAAGTGCAGTGTCTCACACTTGCCTCCATTAATTTCCATTTCTTTGCCCATATCTGCAACTGATCGATATCCAGCTGTCCTTTGACAGACTTTTTCATTGTTCACAACTGCACCAATTTTTGTGCTGTATATATACTTACTCACCTACCCTTCTGTACTTTTGTCCAAGTCATTTATTTATATTACTGCATATATAATGTCCCAGTAGTGATCCGTGCGGAACACAACTGGTTATGTACTCTGGTCAGAATGCACTCTTTCACCACTTCCCTTTATCTTATCTGGGTAAACTAGTTCTGAATCCAAGTCACCCATGAATCCCATGAATCTTAATGTGTTTCAGCCTGCCATGAGGGACCTTGTCAAATGCCTTCCTGACATTTTCATTCTGGGCAAGAGATTCTGGCAAACTATCCTATCTCTGCCTCTCATCATTTTATGTAAGTCTATCAGATCTCCCCTTAACCACTGGCATGTTTATTAACCTGTCCCGGCCCGTCCTTCTGTTCAGACTTGCTTGTTGTAAACTCTACCTTCCCACTAATCTCTCGACTTGCTGATCTGCAGCTCTGATACCCACCTCTTGCATTTTCAGTTTAAACCTTCCCAAGTAGTACCAGTGAACATTTGTGTGAAGATATTGGTTCACTTCTAATTCCGATACAACCTGTCCCTCTTGTACAGATCCCACCTGCCCTGGAGGGGAATGAATGATCCATATATCTGAAGCCCTCACTCTTGCATTCTATTGATCTGCATCATCCTTTAATTTCTTGTCCCCCTAGCTTGCAGCACAGGTAGTAATCCTGGGATTACCACCCTGGGTCATGTTTTTTTAATCTACTGGCTAACTCCCTGAATTCTCTTTACAGGAGCTTGTCTCTCTTCCTACTTTTGTCATTGGTGCCAATATGGACCATGGCCTCTAATTGCTCACCTGCAACAGAATGTCCTGTGTCCTCTCAGAGGTAATCTTGACCCTGGCACCAGAGAGGTCTTGACCTGAAACGTCACCCATTCCTTCTCTCCAGAGATGCTGCCTGTGAGTTACTCCAGCATTTTGTATCTATCTTCTGTTTAAAGCAGCATCTGCAGTTCCTTCCCACACACCATCCTGAAGCCTCATACCCATGATGGGCTGAATGGCCTAATTATATTCATATTCCTTATGACCTCACTGCAGATTCCCCCATCAGTATTGCTTGCATGGGCTCATCCCTTAATAAGTCAAAATCATATTCAGCATTTCAGCAATGTTCTGTGAAGAACAAGTAAGGGCATAAGTTGTCTTGCAATTTGGAGACGGTGAATTTAGTCACCATACTTTTAAAAAAAACCTACATTCACTACAATCAGGAGTCCTGCAGATACATATTTGATGTTAACACATTGCTTTTTCAATTTTATTATTACAATCTGTAAGCATGTTTTGGATAAATAGCCCAGTTTTGAATGTGCCTCATCCAAAAATGTTCCTCCAACATCTTCTCCCAAGTTATCCATCTTCACTTGTTCTTCGGCAGTATCTCGGGACCGAGGATGACTTGCTTCCACTCCAGTTCTGTGTGTTTTGAGATAGCTGGTGATGCTAGTGTGGGAAAGCTGGGGAAAAGAGGTGGACAATTTGCGAAATAGTCTGCTTCTTCGCCTTTTACATGAGGTTTCATTGAGCTCTCACAAAGGAACATTGGGGTTCTTCATGCCAACAGCAATGCCGCTCCTCTATTTTGAGCATTTGTGGATTCCCAGGAGTCTGCAAGTGCATTCGGAAGGAAGATCTGAAAACAACCTTGATTATTTCCTCTTTACACACAAGTATCTCTTGACGTAATGGAGCTCAGAATAGTATGAATGTTTAGGGAGCCTGGTGTCGGGCATGCAAATGATGTGGCCTACTCAACCTGACTGAATGTAATTAGGTCTTTGTTGCCGTGGCACTAGGCCTGGGAGAGGACAATGATATCAGTTTGCTTATTCTCAAGAGATTCAAGACTTGCAAATGTTTAATTGTCATTTGCACCTTGAATACAAAAATGAAATTCTGACTTGCTGCAGCTTTTCAGGCACATTCATGCAACAACACCGCAAATAAATATATAATCCACAATAATACAATAAATGATTGCTTCCACTTGGTAACCGGAACAGATTAACCAGAACATAAGCAGGCCAAGGATAAAGGGGACCCGGCGTGGGGGGGGGGCTGAGAACTAAGGGGGACTCGGTGGGGGGGGGGCTGAGAACTAAGGGGGACTCGGTGGTTGGGGGGGGGGGGGGGGGCTGAGAACTAAGGGGGACTCGGTGGGGGGGACAAAGAAGGGTTGAGTACTTTTTGTAACTTTGTCGGCACCTTTGTGGTGACTTTTATGCCTACTGTGTATGTGAAAACAAAGAATTTCACTGCACCTAACCAGGGACAAGTGACAATAAAATGTCATCATTGTCATCATAGTAGTGCTTGCTGAAGTTCATTGTGCAATTGTTCAACAAAGTAGGATTGTAAATAAAGTAGAACTAAGTACTAATCCTCAGTAGTTCGGTGCTGAGATAGGAGTGTAGTTATAGTGGTTATAGTGTGGTTCAAGTGTCCGATGTTGATGGGAAGAAGCTTTTCATGAGTCAGTGGTTTTGCCAAAAGATTTAGTGTACTTTGCATTTTTGATACCACTTCAATAGTTTTGTAGTTGGTCCCTGTCTCAGTTGCAACTGGAAGGGCATGCATGAGAGATAATTTGTTTTGTGCTGTGTTTAAGAGCTCGATCTTAAAGCTCGCTTTTCCTCAGATGTCAAGGTTTGTGTTGGTGCACTAAATATCATCATCAGTGTCTTCCTCCATTTAGAAATTGTCCCAAAGAAAAATATTTTTTCAGGCTTTATTTTGAAGGGGTGTTGTGCTGGGTGGATTACGTCTGTTGAGCAGATGAGGTGTAAAACCCATTTTGCCTTGTGCTTCATGAATGTGCACATGTACATGTGCCACCTGCATTCTACAGTGCAATGACTGACTGAGATTGCAGTATCCTTCGTTCTGAAGTGAAGATGATTTAGGTTGATCGGTTTTTAATTTGCAAATTGGCAGTTTAACAGGAAGCGTGTTGGAAATGTAGGGCAGTCTGTAGAAAGGCTGAATAAAGCATTGGGGGAATTAAATGGCCTTGTTTAGCACAAGGGCGAAGATGGAGTCTGTGAGGGACATGTTGGTTAGGAATACAACTTGCATGACATTGTCTGGCACTTGTATGGTGGGGACTAATTTCGACGCAGAGCCAAATTTTAGACAAATGCAGCACAGTCCCTCCCAATGTCAATGTCAAAGGATAAGTGAGGTAAAAGAGAGTAATGTATCATAAATGTTGCTGTTCCTTGCATTTATCGTGGAGTTGGCACACAGTGAAGGTCGAAATCCACACTGCCATTTCACCACTGGGAAGAGGTAGTTGAGGAGGGTCCTGACGGCACATTGGCGCAGCGGTAGAACTGCTGCCTTACAGCGCCAGGGACCCGGGTTCGATCCTGACTATGGGTCATTCTGTACAGAGTTTGTTTGTTCTCCCGGTGAGCCCATGGGTTTTCTTCAGTGCTATAGTTTTATCCCACTTTCCAAAGATGTACAGTTTTATAGGTTAATTGGCTTTGGTAAAATAGTGAATTTTCCCGAGTGTGTAGGATAGTACTGGCAGGGAGTGGGGTAAGGACATTTTAGCCCCACAGCACGTGTCTATACATGTGATTGAATATGTGCTGATAACTGCATGTGTACCCACTTGTGTGTGTCTTATGTCCGTGCAGCAGATCCTGCCTTCAGTAATCTTGCAGCAGCTTGGCACTGGGTCAAGTAGCTGGTTTGGAATGGTTATCTCACATTAAAAGAAGTCATACCCTAATGTATTGATAGAAGCACCAAACACAGACCAAAATCAGTGATTACAATTGATCAATCTCATAAATTTTATAATCCTTATTTCACCGCCATGCGTCATTATAATAAAGATAAAACAGATAACACAGGAAATGACTTTGGACTATTATATGTTCTGACCTAACATAGTGTTATTAGGTTTCAGTGCATGAATTAAATATTCAATTATAGTTTAGAATAAGATACTGTCAAGAAGATAAGTTGTGGCTTTTGTGCCTAGCACAATAGCCACAACTAATTGATGTTAAAAAAAAAATCAGTCACTTTCTTGAAGTCACAAAGCATCACCAATCAACTCAATGATGCTTTCATTAGCTGTTTTAGGATTGTAATATAAGCCCTTTCATATCAAGGCATGCAAAATAGCACACAATTAAAAGGATGCACTGAGCCAAACTGTGTTCAAAATGGAAGATAGACACAAAATGCTGGAGTAACTCAAGCAGCATCTCTGGAGAGAAGGAATGGGTGATGTTTCGGGTTGAGACCCTCCTTCAGCAGTCTGAAGAAGGGTCTTGAGCTGAAACATCACCCATTCCTTCTTTCCAGAAGTGCTACCTGTCCTGCTGAGCTACTCCAGCATTTTGTGTCTATCTTCAATTTAAACCAGCATCTGCAGTTCTTTCCTACATATTGTGTTGAAAATGGCATGCACTCTGCAGTTCCGCCATACTCTTACTGTATCACAAAATGCTGGAGTAACTCAGCAGATCAGGCAGCATCTAGGAGAGAGGGAATGGGTGACGTTTTGGGTCAAGACCCTCTGTCCCAGATGCTGCCTGACCTGCTGAGTTACTCCAGCATTTTGTGATACCTTTGATTTGTACCAGCATCTGCGGTTATTTTCCTACACTCTTACTGTAGTTTTAATAGATCTATATTATCAATCTGGAGACCCAGCTGATGAGGCCGACCCAATGGAGTGGAGTTGGGCATGACTGGTAACCAGATCTCAGGTAATTGGTTCCCAAGCCCTGTCTCCTGAACAGACAGCCTTTGGACATTTCTCCACTGTCAAAGACCATTTTAACATTTTCCAGTTTCTGATACCAGGAGCATTTAAAGGTTTAAGTATTAAAGGTTCATTTAGGTTTAAGTATTTATTCAAACTAAATTTAAAAAAAAAACATTTACTAAAATACTGGAAAGATCATACAGATGCCTGATAGCAGAAACTGTTCCTGAGTCTGTAAGAATGTAAAAGGATTCTTAAGAAGGAAATTAGAAAAGCGAAAAAAAGATATGAGGCTGCTTTGGCAAGTAATGTAAAAGTAAACCCCAAGGGGTTCTACAGATATGTCAATAGCAAAAGGATAGCGAGGGATAAAATTGGTCCATTAGAGAGTCAGAGTGGACAGCTATGTGCTGAGCCGGGAGAAATGGGGGAGATATTAAACAATTTCTTTTCTTCGGTATTCACCGAGGAGAAGGATATTGAATTATATGAGGTAAGCGAAACAAGTAGAGTAGTGATGGAAATTATGAGGATTAAAGAAGAGGAGGTACGGACACTTTTGAAAAATATAAAAGTGGATAAGTCTCCAGGTCCTGATAGGATATTCCCTAGGACATTGAGGGAAGTTAGTGCAGAAATAGCAGGGGCTATGACGGAAATATTTCAAACGTAATTAGAAACGGGGATGGTGCCGGAAGAATGGCGCATTGCACATGTTGTGCCCTTGTTTAAAAAAGGTTCTAAAAGTAAACCTAGCAATTATAGACCTGTTAGTTTGACGTCTGTGGTGGGAAAATTAATGGAAAAGATACTTAGGGACAATATATATAATTATATGGATAAACAAGGCCTGATTAGAAACAGTCAACATGGATTTGTGCCTGGAAGGTCATGTTTGACTAATCTTCTTGAATTTTTTGAGGAGGTTACCAGGGAAATTGATAAGGGCAAGGCTGTGGATGTTGTCTATATGGACTTTAGTAAGGCATTTGACAAGGTTCCACATGGTAGGTTGATTAAGAAGGTTAAATCGTTGGGTATTAATAGTGAGGTTGCAAGATGGATTCAACAATGGCTGAATGGGAGATACCAGAGGGTAATGGTTGACAACTGTATGTCAGGTTGGAGGCCAGTGTCTAGTGGAGTATCCCAAGGATCTGTGTTGGGTCCACTGTTGTTTGTCATTTACATTAATGATCTGGATGATGGTGTGGCAAATTGGATTAGTAAATATGCAGATGATACTAAGATAGGTGGAGTAGTTAATAATGAAGTAGAGTTTCAAAGTCTACAGAGAGACTTGGGCCTTTTGGAAGGGTGGGCTGAAAGATGGCAGATGGAGTTTAATGCTGATAAGTGTGAGGTGCTGCATTTTGGTAGGACAAATCAAAATAGGACGTACAGGGTAAATGGTATGGAATTGAGGAATGCAGTGGAACAGAGGGATCTGGGAATAACTGTGCATTGTTCCCTGAAGGTGGAATCTCATGTGGATAGGGTGGTGAAGAAGGCATTTGGTATGCTTGCCTTTATAAATCAGAGCATCGAATATAGAAGTTGGGATGTAATGTTGAAATTGTACAGGGCATTGGTGAGGCCGAATCTGGAGTATGGTGTGCAGTTCTGGTCGCCAAATTATAGGAAGGATGTCGACAAAATGGAGAGGGTACAGAGGAGATTTACTAGAATGTTGCCTGGGTTTCAGCACTTAAGCTACAGAGAGAGGTTGAACAGGTTGGGTCTTTATTCTTTGGAGCGTAGAAGGTTGAGGGGGGACTTGATGGAGGTTTTTTAAATTTTAAGAGGGACGGACAGAGTTGACGTGGGTAGGCTTTTCCCCTTGAGAGTGGGGAAGATTCCAACAAGGGGACATAACTTTAGAATTGAGGGACAAAAGTTTAGGGGTAACATGAGGGGTAACTTCTTTACTCAGAGGGTGGTGGCTGTATGGAATGGGCTTCCGGTGGAAGTGGTGGAGGCAGGCTCGATTTTATTATTTAAGAGTAAATTGGATAGGTATATGGATGAGAGGGGATTGGAGGGTTATGGTCTGAGAGCAGGTAGATGAGACTAGGTCAGAGAGAGTGGTCGGCGTGGACTGGTAGGGCCGAACGGGCCTGTTTCCGTGCTGTAGTTGTTATATGGTTATATGGTTATATGGTATACCTTTCTGTACCTTCTGCCCGACGGGAAAAAGGAGAAGGAATGATTGTGTGGGATGTCATTGATTATGTTGGCTGCTTTTCTGAAGCAATGTGAAGTGCAGATAGAGCCAGTGGTGGGTAGTGTGATCTGTATGATGAACTAGGTTACATCTACAACTCTCTGCAATTTCTAGCGGTCTTGTGCAGAGCTGTTCCCAAACCAAGTTGTGATGCAGCCCATCAATATGCTTTCTGTAGTGCATCTGTGCAAGTTTGTAAGAGTCATTGGAGCGATGCCGAATTTTGTCAATCTCCTAAGGGAGTAGCAGTGTTGGTGTAGCTTCTTGGCTGTCGCATCAACATGTTTGGTCCACTGCAGATTGTTGGCAATTTTAACACCAAGAAATAAAGCTCTCAGCAATTTCCACTTAGACACCATTTACAGTATGTTGGTTGGGGATTCCTGAAGCCAGTAACTAGCTCCTTCATCTTGCTGACATTGAGGAAGAGTGTGTTGGCCTGACACCATCTTATTAATGTGTCTCCATCCTATACTCCGTCTCATCCTTGATTGGATTTGGCCCACCACAGTGGTGTCAGCTCTGATCTTGCAGATGGAGTTAGAGCCCAATTTGGCTGCATAGTCGTGAGCACATAAGGAGTTTAGTATGGGACCTAGAACACATCCTTGCGGGGCAGCAGTGTTGAGAATTATTGTGGAGGAGGTGTTGTCACCTATCCTCACTGTTTGTCGTCTGTGGGTCAGGGAGTGAAGCAACCACTTCCTTGAATTTATCTTGGCGAGGAGTCTACTGCAGATTTCTGCATCTGATTGCAGCTTTAATTACCACTATTTCTGACAATCTATTGTCAGGTTCCACATTTTCGAGGAAAGCCCCCCAAAATCTTGCACTATTAGCATTCCCACAGAGAAGCTTTGGAAAGAATATCTAGGCATTGTGGTCTTGTCCCACTGTGGGTGAAAGGCAAAGCCCTGAAGGAATTCATTAGATAACTGTCCTTCATTCTAGATTGCAGTGTCTCCTGGGCCTTTCACAAGGTGACAAGTTTGAGTCGGCCAGGGTGAACCGCAGGAAGAGCGAGGCCATGCTCTTTGGCAACTGGCCCGACCGATCTTCCATCCCCTTCACCATCAAGCCTGACTTCTTGAAGGTGCCAGGGATCTGGTTCGGGGGGGCTGAGGCATGTGAGAAGAATTGGCTGGAGCGGATAGCCAGGGTGGGGAAGAAACTGGAGCTGTGGAAGCAGCGCTCCCTCTCCATCTCAGGGAAAAATCTGGTCATCAGGTGTGAGGTGCTCTCGGGGCTGCTGTACTTGGCGCAAGTGTGGCCTGTCCTTCCCTCCTACGCCACAGGGATCACCCGGGCTGTCTTCCACTTCATCTGGGGGTCGAGGATGGACCGGGTGCGATGGGCCACAATGCACAGTTCGGCAGACAATGGGGGTAAAAGCGTGCCCAACGTCGCCCTCATCCTGATGGCCACCTTCGTGTGTGGCTGCATCAGGTGGACACCAAGTATCACTACCTGCTGAGGTTCTACCTGTCCCCAGTGTTGCGAAGGATGGGCCTGGTGCAAATGCCACACAATGTGCCAGTCAGCTGGACATTGCCGCACCATCTGTCGCTCGTGGAAAGGTTCTTCTGGACCTACGCCTTTGATCACAAGTCCATTGGGCAGTGGTCAGCACGGAATGTCCTGCAGGCTCTGCCGGGAAATAACTCCATGGATCCTGTGGCGTGGTTCCCAGAGCAGACTGTCCAGCTTGTCTGGCAAAATGCCTCATCGCCAGAACTAACCAACAAGCACCAAGACCTGGCTTGGCTGGCGGTGAGGGGAGCCCTCCCAGTCAGATCCTCCCTGCACCACTGGATCCTCACTACCAGCGCATACTGCCCTCAGGATGGCTGCTATGGAGCGAAGATGGTTGCCCACCTCTTTATAGAGTGTGGATTTGCAAAGAGAGTCTGGAGAGGTTTGCAAGGGTCCCTGACACGATTTATTCCGAACAGCTCCATTACAGAGGACTGTGTGATTTACGGACTGGTCCCAGGGATGCATTCAGAGACTGACATCGAGTGCTGCTGGAAGGTCATTGACTCAGTGACAGACGCTCTTTGGTCTGCCCGAGCTTTGTTGGCCTCCCAGCGGCGCGAGATGTCCTTCGGGGAATGTTGACGACTAGCCCACTGCAGACTGCAGGAGTACGCGCTGAGGGTCGCACTGAAGCTTGGTGCAGCCAACGCCAAGGCTCTGTGGGGGAGGGACACAGTCGAAGGTCCTTCTGCTGCTGGACATGGGGAGACAGGGTGTGGTGGAGACTTCCCTCAAAATAAGGGAAGGGATTCCACGCCTGTGGGCCACATGAGTGACAAGGGTGGGGGGTAATTTTATGTAATTGGTGGATTGAATGTATGTATTGAATGTATGTATAGCCTCCGAGAATGTCGGATGGAGTTTTGGAAGGAACATGTTTGATATATATTTATTTCTTGAATAAAGTATTTTTTGATGATTTTAAAAAAATCTAGTTGTTTCAAGGGGACTATGTTATCTCTCATTCTCTAACATAATCGGTTATTTCACCATTTTAGATGACTTACCCAGTAAGTACTAGGTACTAGTAAGTACTAGGTACTTACTGACCTAGTAAATCTCC
Organism: Rhinoraja longicauda; assembly: GCF_053455715.1. NCBI lineage: Eukaryota > Metazoa > Chordata > Chondrichthyes > Rajiformes > Arhynchobatidae > Rhinoraja > Rhinoraja longicauda. The sequence continues at coordinate 44,979,699 of NC_135953.1, read as the reverse complement.
AGGTCAGTGTTGATGTAGTAAAAAAGGACCAGATTCATCAAGAATACTTGTACCCAGAGCAGCACTTTGCTTGCTTGCTCTTGGCAGTCTAAGCTTCAAACCTTAGAGCTCTTTTTTCAAGACAACAAATGACCAGTCATAACATATTAAGCCCATCTGAGATGGGAAGAAGCACCAGTTTCGTATTTCCCTGGTTAATTGTTGGCAAGTTTTATTTTCTTATTTTTGTGCAGTATTATTGGTGAGAACATTGAGGTGGTTTCCAACTCTCAATTAGAGGTGATTGAACCATTCAATATCTATCGTAAGTAATAAACTTCACTAGCATAAAGAAGTGCAAAGTTCCTCAAGAATATTTGGTTTTAAGGGTAAACACAACAAACGTCAAAATGCGACAGTGAAAGTAAAATAAATAAATAATAAAATTGCAGATTATTTTTATAGAGTCAAAAGCCACTGCAGATACTAGACCAAAACCAAAATGGAGCACCGTGAATACTCAGCTGCTCAAGCAGAAAGAGCTAAAGGTCGACATTTCAGCTCACGAACCTGCATCAGTCCGATGCAGGGTATCAACCCAAAACATTCATTCATACACCTTTTGCTTCCAGAAATGCTGCATGACCTGCTGAGTTCTTAGAGCATTATATATATTTTTTGTAATTATTATTATCATTTACTTTACATTACATATAATTGATATCATTGTGCCATTAAGATACATTAAATGACAGATACAGACATAAACAAAATCAACATTAAGTGAATTTTTTACAACTTGTACTTTTTTTGCATTTCGTCAGACATTCATGGATTGGCCAGTCTTCATTCGTAAATGACAGTCTGACTAAGTACAGCCCCTGTTCCCATATCCTATTTGTGCTTTGTAAACATAACATAGAACAGTACAGCACAGGAACAGGCACTTCAGCCCAGAATGACTGCGTTGAACATTAAACTAATCTCCTCTGCCTGCGCATGATCCATATCCATTCATTTATTAGATTATAAGTGATAGAAGTAGAATTAGGCCATTCGGCCCATCACGTCTGCTCCACCATTCAACCATGGCTGATCTATTTCCCCTCCTAACCCCATTCTCCTGCCTTCTCCCCATAACCTCTGACACCCATATTATTCCCAGCATTTACATGTGCCTATCTAAAAGCAGCTTAAATGTCACTGTGGTATTGGCCTCTATCAGCACCCCATACAATGTGTTCCAGACACAGACCACTGTCTGTGTCAAAAAAACCTTGTCCCTCTTATTCCTTGTCCATCTTAACGTCTCTTTTACCCCTACACTTGGACAGAATTGGAGACACTTCTTTACAGTATTTCCTACTGCTTTTGTTCACTTCCTGCCATGTAAGTGGTGAAAGCAGAAAAACACGAGCGATGTCAGTGTTGGTAAAGAAAAATGTCAGGTTAAAATTTCAGATGGGGTGCTCCTTCAAAATTGCTCAACAATTTTGTTTATTTGAGATATCATTCATTTCTCCACCCATTTGGTGCTAACTGATCCATTGAGTATTAGAGAATATCTTGATTTTATTTCAGTTATATCTCATTTCTATTTACAACCTGAGAGTGATACAAACAATAACTCCCAAAGTGATATGTACCAATGTACAGCTGCAAACTGTATGTGAAGGAGTTGTGCGCTTACTAAGCAAGGTTGGTGACCTGAATGAATCAGTCAAATTCAATTTACTTTGCCAAGCTGTTATTATATATTTCCTCCTACGTGCAAATGGTAAACAAGATTGCAGTTCTCGTACTAAATTGTAGAAATATTTATGAACAGTGTCAATTTAATTTGCTATCATTGACATCTGAAAGTTTTAACTACATGTTCACTCTTAAATTATAATGAATTTTCTTGTCCTCAATCTGTAAAGTTTACTCATCCTATTTTCCATCAACGTGAAGTTGGCTGAATCCCTGTGTAATTGTACATTTAGGGAACAAGTGATTTAATTGGATTCCCCATCACAATATTGCTAAGGGCCAGTAATAACCCAGTGATGCTTATTAGCAATCAAAATAAATGGAACAATACTGAATATAATTCATCTGCTATTCCATAGTTTAGTGCAGTACGTTGTTTTATTTTCATCTATAAAGCTTTGGTGTGTTGTCTCATCAAAAAGTACAGCACTCACAGAGCTGAGAAGTGTGATGTGTGGAGGTGAATTTGTCACCAATATCATCATCGTCTATTTCACTTCAGTAACCACATCTCATGAACCAAAGGCCAGATGGTCAACTGCAGAACCAAGTCCAACTCTAGTAATTCAGTAATCCACATGCTCAGCAATGACCAGGCTGGTCGTGATGAAGCAGTCTCCTCATGGAGGTAAGGTTATGTCGTGATATGGGCCTCTCCTCCTACCAGCACTTCAATGCTACTGCTTCCGATTAGAGTCACAGCTATGCAACAATGGAGGCCTTCAAATAAAATTGCCCGTATGGCCCAAACTGACCCCGTTTCCTTACACCTGGCCTATATTCCTCCAAACCATTCCTATCAATGCATCTGTCTAAATGTCTTTCAACCTTTGTATTTGTACATGCCACTTCTTCTGTCAGCTCGTTCCAGGCATCCACCACTCACTTGGTGAAGATTATACAGCTATTTGTAATGCAAGAGAGGGAATAGTGTGTCTGTGAATGTTGGTTGGTGGTGTGTTTGGGTGATGTGGTGGTTAAGATTAAACAACTGCTAGCTCTGCCGTGTGGGTATGAGGCATGCAGGTTTGCTCAGTGGGTAAAGGTGAGATGAGCATGGAGATATTAGATTTAAGAGTTGGGATTTGTAAGTGAGTAATGGAGCTGTGATGCAATTAGCAATATCGCAGGCTAGTACTATAGTGGATAGGATATTTAATTTGAAAATGTATTTGCTGAATTTGACTGTTGTAGATCTCCTGACAGGACTGCATCCAAGTTCTTAGACTTGACCTCTGATATGGTTTTACACACTTAGAGTTATTCTCTTTTCCTCATCCTGCACCGAGCCTTCCAATGTAGTTCAGAAAACGTTGGAGACCACTCTGCCTCACGAGGTTCCACTATTTTCAGAGCAGTTTGTCTTCTGAAAAATTACTCCCTTTGAGTTCATTGTTCCTTTGAAGTGCAAGCTGGAAGCTGACTGTAGGTGATGCTGGTAAATCATGAAGTTGTTTGCTCCGGTTTGTGACGAACAAGCAGAACAGCTTCACTTGCACATCTTTCAACCTCATCTATTGCGAATGGTACTATCGAAGTGGCCTCAACGAGACCAAGCGTGTTTGAGGCGGCCTTTTTGCTAGACACTTGTGCTGGGTGTGTCAAAGCCTGCTGGAGCTCCCGATTGTTGACCATTTTAACTCCCCTTCTCATTACCACACCAATATTTCTATTTTGATCTCTTCCATTGCCAGAGTTAGGACGCACTGGAAGAAAAGCACCTAATGTTCCACTTGGGTTGCTTGAAATTTAATTTTAATTTAATTTTAAATCGTTGAAAACATTAGTGACGCAGTGGTGCTGGTTTCTGATGGGCACGATGACGGATGCACCACACATCCCTGTCCTCCAGACAGCTGGCAAGCTCCTCTTTTGTCTTTACATATGCGTCTTCCATCAACGTCTTCAGCATCGTCTTGTTTGGTCGTCCCGGGTTCCATTTCCCATGGGTGGGTTCCCACAGCACAACCTTGTTTGCTGGTATTTCTGGATGGCGGTGGCAATGACCAGCGAGCCTCATCCTTGAAACCAATGGTACGAACACTGTATTCTTTAATTCGAAGTAATACCAAACCCTCTCTTTCTTCCACCACCCCCTTCCCCCCACCTCAATGAACATATATTTCTCCTACCATCTCCCACCATTCCAGTAACAGTACTCCTATCCCCTCTCGTACTCTTATCTGCTAGATGCAGGAAAATTGTTCCCGATGTTGGGGAAGTCCAGAACAAGGGGTCACAGTTTAAGGATAAGGGGGAAGTCTTTTAGGACCGAGATGAGAATGTTTTTTTTCACACAGAGAGTGGTGAATCGGTGGAATTCTCTGCCACAGAAGGTAGTTGAGGCCAGTTCATTGGCTATATTTAAGAGGGAGTTAGATGTGGCCCTTGTGGCTAAAGGGATCAGGGGGTATGGAGAGAAGGCAGGTACAGGATACTGAGTTGGATGATCAGCCATGATCATATTGAATGGCGGTGCAGGCTCGAAGTGCCGAATGGCCTACTACTGCACCTACTTTCTATGTTTCTATCTCCCATCCCTGAATACAATTTTTCCTTTTTATTCCCCCTGTGACCCATTCTCTTACACCCATATCCCTCCCTCTGGCTTTGCATTTCACCCCTCGTCTTTTCTCATCTTGCATCCTTTTGTCTCCTTTTCATCTCTAATCCTTGCCACTTACTCCACCCATCTGCTAATTATCCCCTCATCTGTATCCACCAATCACCTTGCAGGCTTTGCCCCACCTCTACCTTTTTACCAGCTTTCTCCGCCCTATTCCTTCAATATGAAGAAGAGTCCCATCCCAAAACATTGTCTGGCCTTTACCCTCACTAACGCTGCCTAACCCGCTGAATTTGTTTTTCACAGCACGGACAATGTTAGTTACATTTGGAAAACATTCAAATGATCCACAAAATGTGAACTTTGCCAGATTCATGCATCAAAAGCAACAAGGTGATCATGTTTCCTGCATCACAACCCTTGCATTCATTTTCATTGCTTGTTCAGCTTAGCCCATGTTATGTTCTAAGAGCCCAATCATTGATATTCTCATTTCTCTGGTGATAATCCTAGATCTAGGTTGCCATGGCACTGATAAAACCTACACTGAACATAGAAGAGTGCAATTCAGAATAGATCCTTCGACCCACAATGTCTGTGCAAAACATTGTGCCAATTTAATCTCCTCCGCCTGCACGTGATCCACATTCCTCCATTCTCGGCATATCAATGTGCCTATCATAAAAGCCACTTAAGTGCCACTATCGTATCTGCAGCCACCACCACCCCTGGCAGTGCATTCCAGGCACCATCACTCTGTTAAAAAAAACGTGCTCCACAAATCTCCTTTAAAATGTCTCTCTGTGACCATAAAACCATGCCGTCCAGTCTTTCATATGTTTATTCTTGAAAAATTGTTCTCTCTACCATATCTATGCTTCTCATAATTTTATGTATTTCCATCAGGTCTCTTCTCAACGTCCAATGCTGAAGAAAACAGTCCAAGTTATCCAATCTTTCCTTCCAGCTAATACCTTCTAATCCAGGAAGCATTCTGAAAACCTCCTCCAGATAAATCTTTTCTGGTGATTTAGACTAAAATAGCTTCAACTCTTTATTCTATTAAACTTTTATAATTTTATAAATTATTAGATATTTCCAAGGACACTGTGGGTAACAAAAGAAGAAATTGCAGGAGTCCTGGCTGAGATAAATTAATTAAACATCGGTGGGGTGCCTGAGGACTGGTGTGTGGTTAACATGTGGCTTTATTTAGTTTAGTTTAGTTTAGAGTTGCAGCGCGAAAACATGCCATTCGGCCCACCAAGTCTGCGCTCACCAGTGATCGATCCTACACACACAAGGGACAATTTTCAATTTTACCAAGCCAATTAGCCTACAAACTTGTACATCTTTGGAGTTTTGGGAGGAAACCGGATCACCCGGAGAAAACCCACATGGTCACGGGGAGAACGTACAAACTCCATACAGATAACACCCATAGTCAGGATCAAACCTGGGTATCTGTCGTTGTAAGTCAGAAACTCTACTGCTGTGCCACCGTGCCACCCTTATATAAGAAGGGCTGTGAGGAAAAGCCTGGGAAGTTTATGACAGTAGCTCTAACATCTGTGGATTTGGCTGTGGATGCAGCCATCTGTGGATTTGGCTGTATGGGAGATTGTATCTCACAAATTTGGTTGCGTTTTTGAAGATGGTTGATGAGGGCAGGGCTGTTAGACAATAGACAATAGGTGCAGGAGTAGGCCATTCACCCCTTCGAGCCAGCACCACCATTCAATGTGATCATAGCTGATCATTGTTGATGTACTCTGTTTGGACTTCAGCAAAGCCTTTGTAAAGGACCCGCAAGGTAGGCTTCAGACAGGTACATGGATAGGGAAGGTTTAGTGGGATATGGGCCACGCTTAAATGGGACTTGCATAAATGTGGTATCTTGGTCAGCATAGAAACATAGAAACATAGAAAATAGGTGCAGGAGTAGGCCATTCGGCCCTTCAAGCCTGCACCGCCATTCAATATGATCATGGCTGATCATCCAGCTCAGTAGCCTGTACCTGCCTTCTCTCCATACCCCCTGATCCCTTTAGCAAAAAGGGCCACATCTAACTCCCTCTTAAATATAGCCAATGAACTGGCCTCAACTACCTTCTGTGGCAGAGAATTCCACAGACTCACCACTCTCTGTGTGAAGAAATGTTTTCTCATCTCGGTCCTAAAAGACTTCCCCCTTATCCTTAAGCTGTGACCCCTGGTTCTGGACTCCCCCAACATCGGGAACAATCTTCCCGCATCTAGCCTCTCCAATCCCTTAAGAATTTTATATGTTTTTATAAGATCCCCCCTCAGTCTTCTAAATTCCAGCGAGTACAAGCCCAGTCTATCCAGTCTTTCCTCATTTGAAAGTCCCGCCATCCCAGGGATCAATCTGGTGAACCTTCTCTGTACTCCCTCTAAGGCAAGAACGTCTTTCCTCAGGTTAGGAGACCAAAACTGCACACAATACTCTAGGTGCGGTCTCACCAAGGCCCTGTACAACTGCAGCAGAACCTCCCTGTTCCTAAACTCAAATCCTCTTGCTATGAATGCCAACATACCATTCGCTTTCTTCACTGCCTGCTGCACCTGCATGCTTGCTTTCAATGACTGATGCACCATGACACCCAGGTCACGTTGCATCTTCCCTTCTCCCAATCGGTCACCATTCAGGTAATACTCTGCTTTCCTGTTCTTGCCGCCAAAGTGGATAACCTCACATTTATCCACATTATATTGCATCTGCCATGCATTTGCCCACTCGCCTAATCTATCCAAGTCACTCTGCAGCCTCCTAGCATGATTAACGCTGGACGAATGGGCCTATTTTAATGGCAAATGACACCATTAAATTTCACCTAAATCCCTTTCAGTGGTCAAATCTTAATTTTGGTGTAAAGTAAGAACAGTAAATGTTGAAACATATATAGGTGAGATATATAGAGTTAGCTTTTTGTTTGATGAACATTCATTGGAATAAAGAGTAGGAATAGGGACGGCATGGTTGCACACTCCAATGACTTAGAGTTTTGTAGGTTAATTAACTTTGGTAAAAATTGTAAATGATCCCTCGTGTGCAGGATTGTGCTAGTGCGCGTGAACCACTGGTTGGAGCGGGCACGGTGGGCTGAAGGGCCTGTTTCTAGGCTGTATCTCTAAATTAAACTAAAGGAAGCGATAAAGACCACGTTTTCTATATGTAGACAAAGGTAAGGGTGGGGAGGTAAAAAGGTCTATGATAGGTAGAAGGTAAGGGAGTAACAAAGGGAAAGCAAAATAATGTTGTGATAGGGGACAAAAGTAGCGATGCTGAATTTTTATCCAAAATTATTGAATAAATGAAAGAGGTTTGAGGTACAAATACCAGAAATTGAGTGCAGAAGGCTATATTTTTCAATTCCAAATAGCTGAGGGCATAACATTTAATTTTCTTGCCTCATTGTACGATGAGATGCTGTTTGTTGAGGCTTGTTGAGATCGTGTTGAAGATCAAGGTCAGAAAGATTAGGGTGGGAGGAATTTCTTTAGCCAAAGCGTGGTGAATCTGTGAAATTCATTGCCAAAGACGGCTGTGGAGGCCAAGTCATTGGATTTTTTAAAAGCAGAGATTGATATGTTCTTGATCTGTATGGGTGTCAAATGTTATGGGGAGAAGGCAGGAGAATGGGGTTGAGAGGGAAAAAATAGATCAGCCATGATCAATTGGCGGAGCAGACTCGTTGGGCCGAATGGCCTAATTCTGCTCCTATGGGAGAGATTGAGGAATTAAAGACACAGGTGACTGGAAGGTCAGAAGCAATGTTTGTGGACTGAATGCATTGTTCCACAAAACTGTGTTTTGTCTCCTGCATGCAGAAGAGACTACATGAAGCAATGGATACAGTATACCAAATAGAAGGAAGTGTATAACTGATACATGTGAAAACTGCATTTGGTGCCCTGGATGGTAAAGGGGTAGGAGGTTAAAGTGGAGCAGTTGTACCTCTTTCATTTGCACTAAAGAGTGAAGGAGAGAATATCCACGGGAAATCCAGGATTTTGAGTTATAGAACCCTCTTGTATTTATGGAGTCACATTTAATAAGCTTTTAGAAAGGCACATGGATTTGCTGGGAATGGATTGATATGGATTACAAGCAGGCAGATGAGATCAGTTCAGCTAGGCATCATGTGCAGCCCAAGCATTGTGGGCCGAAGTGCCCTTGTGCTGATCTATGTATGTTCTATGAATGTAGGCCCGATGGATTGCAGCAGAGAATACCAAGGAAACGGGATTCGAGAAGAGACTTTATAATTATTATTTTTGTATGTGGGGCTTTATGATATGAGTTTCATGGTGAAATGGGAGCAAGAATATCGAAACAACAATGTCAAATCTACTTAGGCATGCAAATTTTAGTTTAATATTTATTCCAGTAGATGATAGTACATCTGATGCTGTGATGCTGTGGGCCACTTTGTCTCAAAGTGTTTAGCTGGAGTTGATGAGGCCCTTAACCTTCATTTCATTCCATCTTTCTATTTTGCTCCTGCCTTAGCGTGCCACACTCCGGATACATTTGACCACATCTTGTTTTTCCACAAAATGTGCTGATTCCTTGCATTTTTCTCAAGGTTTGCCATGCATCACATTTAGTATTTTTAACATGTCCGAAATTTCTCTTGAACTGCGTCCATGTCATTTAGGTGACTAGAATGAATTAAGCCCAGCCCAGATCAGTGCTGATAAATCACCGCTCTGACATAAACATGGTTACTTGCATAAAAGTGACGACCTGGTTTAGTTGACGTTTTTCGAGGTGATATTGTGTAAATCAGGAAATTGGCCTTGGCATTTCAGTGTAAATTTACGATTGCGTAATCTCGTATATATAATGATGTCACTATTTGTGTAGTGCCTGTTTCTCTCCTTAATGCATGAATTAGAGTATTGTATGTGACTAGCAACCATCTTTGTACATTCACAGTATAACTAGGACCACTAGCTCCTCCTATTCACGTATAAAGCCCTAAATGGACACTCCCCCCCCACATCAAAAATCTTCTAACCCCCCTCTCTAACTCCAGGTCCCTCAGATCGGCCGACTTGGGGCTATTCACTATCCCGCGGTCTAGGCTTAAACTCAGGGGTGACCGCGCTTTTGCGGTTGCAGCTCCTAGACTGTGGAACAGCATCCCTCTCCCGATCAGAACTGCCCCCTCCATCGACTCCTTTAAGTCCAGGCTCAAAACATATTTCTACTCCCTAGCGTTTGAGGCTCATTGAGGAGGCGCTGTGAACTGTTTGCGTACTACTGTATGTTTTCATTTTTTTTTTTTCTATTGGAACCTAATCAAATGTACAGCACTTTGGTCAACGTGGGTTGTTTTTAAATGTGCTATACAAATAAAATTGACTTGACTTGACTTGACATTATGTTAAAACATTTCAACTGCAGATGATGGCTTACCAAAAAGAACACACAAATTACTGGAGTTATGGGGTGGCACGGTGGCGCTGTGGTAGAGTTGCTGCCCCACAGCGCCAGAGAACTGGGTTCGATCCTGACTATGGGTGCTGACTGTACGGAGTTTGTATCTTCTCCCTGTGACCACATGGGTTTTCTCTGGGTGCTCCAGATACCTCGCGCACTCCAAAGACATGGGGTTTTGGAGGTTAATTGGCTATTGCAAATTGTCCCTAGTGTGTAGGATAGTGCTAGTGTATGGGACGATCACTGGTCAGTGCGGACTCGGTGGGCTGAAGGGCCTGCATCTACTCTGTAACTTTAAAGTCTAAAGTGTCACTGTTGCACTTTGTGTCTTTTTTGTAGCACCACATGATATTGTGTAGTTGCACATATTGTCATTTAAAGGGATACGATGCGCTCCTCAGGAGAGCAGATGGGGCAGAATCAGCACCAATGGCAAGCTGCGTAAATATTGGGCTTTATCATAGAATGTGACCCCAGTTTACTGCACTAGTTTCTGCACTGCCATTCAATATGATCGTGGCTGATCATCCAAAATCAGTACCCCATTCCTGCTTTCTCCCCATATCACTTGATTCCATGTCTAAGACTCTGTTAGACTCTATGTCTAAGACTCTGACATTATTAAATGCCCTTTAGCAACTGCAATAATATGGATTTAATTTGCATCTGAATTGTTAAAAAAAATCCTAAAATGTAATTCGATTAGATATCAGGAGAGATAATCCAAAACTTGGTTTCAGAGGTAGGTTTTAAGGAAGAGACAGAAGGAGGCAGGAAATAGAGAGAGTAATATACAGAAACAAACTTTCAGACCTTGGGGACTTGGCAACTGAAATTGTGACTAGCCTACGTGAAGTATTTAAGTCTGGTATGTGTTAAAGGACATATTTTGAGAGGAAGTTTACTTTAGTTTAGTTAGTTTAGTTTAGTTTATTGTCATGTGTACCAAGGTGCAGTGAAAATCTATTTGGTGCATGCTATCCAGTCAGCGGAAAGACTATACACGATTCCAATCGAGCTGCCCACAGTGTACAGATACAGGATAAAGGGAATAACGTGCAGTGCAAAATAAAGTCCAATAAAGACTGAATAAAGATAGTCTGGGCTTGGTGTTTTTTTCCATTCAAGTGCTGTTATGTTTTCTGTGTGTTTTTTTTGTTTAATTCAGTTTATTGTCACGCGTACCGAGGTACAGTGGAAAGCTTGTTTGTTGCATGCTTTCCAGTCCGCAAAAAGTCTGTACATGATTGCAATCGAGCCATCTACAGTGTACAGATACAGGATAAAGGGAATAATGTTTAGTGCAAGATAAATTCCAGTAAAATCCAATTAAAGATAGTCTCGGGGTCTTCAATGAGGTAGATGGTAGTTCAGGATGGGAGCCCACTCACTAGTTGGTAATAGGATGGTTCAGTCATCATGAACCATGGCTGGGAAGACAGCTGGGAAGAAACTGTCCCTGAATCCAGAGGTATGAATTTTCACTCTTCTGTACCTCTTGCCTGATGGGAGAGGGGAGAAGAGGGAGTGACCGTGGTGAGACTCATCCTTGATTATCCTGGTGGCCTTGCAGAGGCAGCGTGAAGTGTAGATGGAGTCAATGGAAGGGTTAGTTTATGTGATTGTTTGGGCCACAATTGTCTGCAATTTCTTGTGGTCTTGGGTGGAGCTGTTCACAAAGCATGCTGTGATGCTTTCTATGGCACATCTGTAGAAGTTTGGAGAGTTTTGGGTGGCATGCCGAACTTCCTAAGCCTTTTACGGAAGTCATGGAAGAATTTAAAAACATGAAAATGTTATGGTCATAGTCATAGAGCCATTCCTTTACCCTGAGTTCCCTTATTAAACATGGTGTCATTGGATTAGCTGGGTGTTTTATGGTGTTATTGGTGTGGGCTGCTTCAGTAACACAAGGCTTCATGTATCACTACCTTTTTCAAAGTGGGAGACAAACCCAGGTGTGAATGGGAGTGTAGAATGGCAGTGTCAGTGTAACAGCAGGCATTTATTGGATATTTCCTGGCTTACACTCCACCAAAAGCAACTGGGAGAAAGTCACTCAAATAAAAATAAAGTTCCATAGACCTGCCACATCTTACCAAGAATAGTAGTGGATGCTGGCCAACTTAGGTTTAGGGGACATAAGGTTAAGGTGAGAGGGGAAAGGTACCCAAGAGGCAACTTTTTCACACAGAAGGTTGTGGGTATATGGAACGAGCTGCTAGAGAGGTAGATGAGGCAGGTACTATAACATCATTTAAAAGACATTTAGATGGGTTCATGGATAGGAAGAATTAGATGCATGTAGGCCAGACCCTCAGCATAGGTGCACCGCAAGGCTGCGTACTCTCCCCTCTCCTTTACTCTCTCTACACCAACGGCTGCACCTCCACAGACTCCTCTGTCAAGCTCCTCAAGTTTGCGGAAGACACAACCCTGATTGGACTGATCCAGGATGGGGAGGAATCTGCCTACAGACAGGAAGTGGCACAGCTGGCGTCCTGGTGCAATCACAACAATCTGGAGCTCAATGCTCTTAAGACAGTGGGACTGATTGTAGACTTTTGGAGAGCTCCCCCTCCCCTTCCCCCACTCACCATCAACAACACCACAGTCACATCTGTGGAGTCATTTAAGTTCCTTGGAACCATCATCTCCAGGGACCTTAAATGGGGGGCGGCCATCGATTCCACGGTCAAAAAGGCCCAACAGAGGATGTACTTCCTGCGGCAGCTGAGGAAACACAATCTGCCACAGGCAATGATGGTCCAATTCTATATTGCCATAGTTGAGTCCGTCCGCACCTTCTCCAACATGGCTCAGCACGACAACTGGATGCTGCAACAAATCGTTTGATCAGCTGAGAAGGCTGTTGGCTGCAACCTTCCCCCCATTGACGAACTGTACACTGCAAGGGCCAGGAAGCGAGCGGGTAAGCTCATCTCTGACCCCTCTCACCTGGCCACAAACTCTTTGAAGCTCTTCCCACTGGAAGGCGACTCCGGACTGTCAAAGCAGCCACAGCCAGACATAAAAACAGCTTTTTTTCCGCAATAGTAGGTCTACTCAATAAACAAAAGTCTGTAGTCTCTTTTTGCTCTTGTTCATTTACTCACATGTTTAAACCGTAATGTTGTATTCTTATTGTTTTAATGTTTTATGCTTTAATCTTAATTGTTTACTATATGTTCGCATTGTTACTTGCGAGCGGAGCACCAAGGCACATTCCTTGTATGTGTACATACTTGGCCAATAGACTTATTCATTCAAATGTGGACAGGTGGGACGGGTGTAGATGGGGCATACAGGAAGGAATTACAGATGCTGGTTTATACCAAAGATAGACACAAAATGCTGGAGTAACTCAGTGGGTCAGGCATTATCTCTGGAGAAAAAGAACTGACATTTTGGGTCGGTTCCCTTTCTTCAGAATTGGGCATTGAGGTTGGCATGAACAAGTTGGGCCGAAGGGCCTGTTTCTGTGCTGTATGACACTATGACACTTTTACTTACAGGTACGGGTGAATCCACAAACATGTCGCTCCACAACTATAATCAGTGCATTAATAGTTAGATTGTGGAATAAAATAATAATAATAGCATTCTCCACAAACTAAATCTTATCTTTTTCAAAAGTGCAAAAGATAAGGCTGAAGGGTTTGCAAATGCTTTCAGACAGAAGTGCAAGTTGATAACCTTGCTTTCTTTCATTTCTTTCATTGCTTCTTTTCTTCCTGAGGTCTTCACCATGATAGGCAACTATGTTCTGATAACGTGCATCAAGATGTTGATGAGTGCAATAGACATAGTAAAAGCTCAGGGTCCTGATGAAATGTTAGCCATCGGATCAAGGACATGCATTCACAGCTTTTGTCTGCAACCCATGTCCAATAATAGGACTTGCACTCCCTCAGGCATGGGCTGCCAAGTAGCTGGTGACATGTGAACCACACATGTCAACAAAAAAAAGATCAAGCAGCTCTCTGGGCCTCATTGACAACACCATCACAAAGTCAGCCTGGGGGTCATCAATAGTCTGAAGCTTAATTGGGTTGAGTAAGATAAAGGATAACTACTTTGTAATATGTGGCTCACCTCCAGATCTTCTCACAAAAGCTTCTGTAAAGAGTTTGGAGTGCAATGTTTACCACTTGTCTGGATGGGTGTAAGTGAAACAGCACCCAGGATAAAGCTATTTTTTTACACTAGTAATTAAATGGCCAGCACTATTTCACTTTTCGGGCATATCTTCATCCTACCAATTATAATATGATATGTTATGTTATTACCATTGTGAGGCCAGCACAGAGGCCCAACAGTAGTGTTGCTGACTGACTTACAATGCCATAAACCCTGGTTTGATCCTGACTATGGGTGCTCTCTGTACGGAATTTGTACATTCTCTCCGTGACTGCATGGGTTTTCTCCAGGTGCTCCGGTTTCCTCCCACATTCCAAAGACATGCAGGTTTGTAGGTTAATTGACTTCTGTAAATTATCCCTATTGTGTAGGGTTGAATTAGTGTACAGGTTGGTCAGCACGGAGCCTGTTTCCACGGTGTATCTCTAAAGTAAACTAAACAAAACTAAACATATTGTATCGTGGTTTAGTTTACTGAAAGGCAAAAACATTTAGATGTAAGGTTTTCAAGATGTTTTGTTAGCCAATCTTATTGAAAATGTGTTTACTGTTGCAATTATACCTATTTCAGGATGCCTCATAATACATCCAGAACTTAGGAAATTGTTTTTGCACAAACTATTTTATTAGAAGTTTAAAAATATGCATTTAGCTTGCCAATTGAAGGGTACACATGCCAGATGCAATCAATCTTTTGGGAGTATATTTTGCACATCAGTTATCACATTACTGCCGAAGAAAAGGTTGTAATTTATTTTAAATGACAAAAGCTGTTGATGAGAGCTGTGATTTTCTCTCCTTGGAGCAAGTCATTTGGTATTAAGGTGAATCATTTTGCCTCCTTTTGAGGAAGGGTTTAGCATGTAAAGCATGCCATTATAAATTTACCAACCAACCAACTAACTGATAATGCAATATATTGAATTCAATAAAATGTAGTTTTTCAAACTTATATTTAATATTACATTTCATATTTAGTGGAATTGACACTGATTGCTCTCCTGAACATTTTACTGGTTGAGAAATGGCAATAAGCCACTATTTCTGGAGGTTGGTATGGTAAGGTACTTTGTCACATGTAATGGGGTGCAGTGAAATTCATTTTTGTATGCAGTTCAGTACGTATCACTGTACATAAGCACTTAGACATATTAGACAAGCATCTCAGATACAGTGAAAGTGTATAGTAGTAGTACACTGAGACAGTATACAGAGTCTGTGCAGGAAGGAACTGCAGATGCTGGTTGGTACTGAAGATAGACACAAAATGCTGGAGTAACTCAGCAAGACAGGCAACATCTCTGGAGAGAAGGTATGGGTGACGTTTTGGGTCAAGACCGTTCTTCAGACTAGAGTCAGGGGAAAGCAAAGTTTGGCACCATTTTCAAGTCCCATTTGGTGTAAGTGCAGGGATCTTGATCTGACCATGAAGGTCTGTTGTCCTGGCGGCGTTGCAGGGTCGGCCTGGCCCAATCATAGCTGTCGTGTCCTCCGCTGCTGCTCTACCGTTGTAGGCCACGTGCGGTCCACCTACTAAGCCTCGGAGCAGTGCCTGGTCCAGCCAAGCCCCAGATATGCTTACTGGCCCTCCAGGTGGGTCCTCAATCTTTGGCGGGAAGGTCAGGCCTACCAGGCGAGTCCCTGGTCTGTGGCGGGTGGGCTGGGCCTACCAGGCGGGTTCTGCTCTGCTAAGCGAGTCCACTGTCCGTGGCGGGCGAGTCAGGCTTACCGGGTGAATGCCAGATCTCCAGCCGGCAAGCTGGACCTTCCATGCGGGTCCTCAGTCTACGGCTGCGGCCCTCCGGGATACTCCCGGCGCACGTACTATCCTCACTCTGCTGGCGGCCAGGCCTGGCCCTGGTCGGGCAAGATGGACCCTGTCCAACATGTCTGCGCAGCACTTGCCAGGAGCTCCCTTCCTGAGTTTCATTAGATTGTCAGTGACCAAGGACAGGGAGGATGATATGAGAGTGACGGACAACTTAAAGGCCCAGGACAAACTTGTGGACCGAATACAGAGGGATCAACCAATTTGCATTTTATCTACTTTCATACATGGGAAACCATATTGTGAGCAGAGAATCCAGTGCCCTAAATTTGAAGAAGTAAA
Source organism: Rhinoraja longicauda (assembly GCF_053455715.1). Lineage (NCBI taxonomy): Eukaryota > Metazoa > Chordata > Chondrichthyes > Rajiformes > Arhynchobatidae > Rhinoraja > Rhinoraja longicauda. The sequence continues at coordinate 44,963,682 of NC_135953.1, read as the reverse complement.
AACAAATTAGGGTGCACAGAGAGTAGATATTCAGAACATTTTTAGATAGGGCATGGATAATCAGGGAGGAATATGGATAATGTGCAGGCAGGTGAGATTAGTTTGGCTTGACATCATGTTCGGCACAAACATTGTGAGCTGAAGGGCCTGTTCCTGTGCTGTGCTTTTCTACGTTCAATATTCTAAATTAACTGCATTAGCTGAAATGAAATATGTGAGGCATTGGTAATGAGAAAGGAAGTGGTAAAGGTCTGGAGGGATTGGGGCTGTGGGGAGTAAGTAGTGTTGGATGAATGAGCTAGAGTGTACTGGATGGAACAGTTCCTTCAAACGCTGAAAGGTGTAGGGTAAATGTAGCAATCCCATTATCCCATTATTCCATCCCATTAGAGGAGCAGGAAATTGTGAAAAATGATTAAATTATTGGAAAAATTAGTGGGATGGATCATAAAGTTAAGGAGAACCCTGTCCTATTTCTTGGTGTGGGAAGAAAGGGTAAGAGCAGAAGTGTGGATATGGAATGGGCATGGTTGACGGCTTCCTGGTTAACCGGAATTAATGGTTAATAGGAAAGGAAGATTTTTCAAAAGCACTGTTATGGAACCATTATTAGAACAGTCACCATGGAGCTTGAGTAACTGGGATGGTGAGGAAGAGGTTCAGAGGAGTTGAAATGAAAACAACAATCGGGTGGGGCTGGTGTGGGCAAGTTGGGCTGGTGTGGGCAAGTTGGGCCGGTGTGGGAAAGTTGGGCCGATGTGGGAGAGTTGGGTTGAAGGGCCTGTTTCCACACTGTAAGACACAATAATAGTGTACATGTAGAGGATGCTGGCCTCTGGACAAATCAAATGGAGGCAATGAGGTTGAGGAGAAAAGATCTTAAATAAGTGTATGTGCTAAATTATTATGAGTTCAAGAACAGGAATCAGCACCTAGAAAGTAATATGAAAATGAAGATAGGGACCAGAGCTGGGCTGGAAAAGAAAATATATCACATACCAACATTCAGCAAAGCAAAATAGGTGGCTTAGAGAACATGAACAAATGGAAAACACATTGGAGTAAAGTGAGGACTTCTTCAAGGTTTGCATTCCCATTGATGGGAAGAGGTAGTGACTTGAACAACCACACAGAAGAAAAATTTGTTGATGCTGGAAACTTGAAGTAAAAACAGGAAATGCTATAAAAGACCTAGGCAACTCCCCTCCTCCTCTAACAGTGGAATATTTTAAATGCATATGAAAGTCAAACTGGTCTAAATGTAGTCTGTTACCCAGGATAGGGAAATCAAGAATCAGAGGACATAGATTTAATGTGAGTGGG